>NC_092291.1:17867826-18017826 GCF_036320965.1 Panulirus ornatus
GCTGGTCTCAAAGCAAGAGGACAAAAGAAATTCAAGCTGATGTGATAAACACACACACACACTCTCTCTCTCTCTCTCTCTCTCTCTCTCTCTCTCTCTCTCTCTCTCTCTCTCTCTCTCTCTCTCTCTCTCTCTCTCTCTCTCTCTCTCTCTCTCTCTCATCTTAGAAAAACAAGATAGATCCCTTCTTTGTGCAGGAGATGAAAGGAAGGTTAAGAGATAAAGTGCTTATAATGGCGTTGGTGAATGTGAGGGCTGGAAATTGTGCGCGTTGGTGAATGTGAACGCTAGTAAATGTGGGCGTTAGGAGACGGCCAACAAATTGCCACGATATCTTTCAGGAAGTTGCATTGTGACCAACTGCTTGTTCCTTCCTCTTTCTTCCGAAAAAAAAAAAATTATATTTACTCACAGAAGCTTCCAAACTTTTAGCTCGGTACGTACCTGGGGAGGCAAGTTGGCATGCTCACTTTTACTGTGGCAGGCCTAATGACCTTCCTCATAGGTCGATGGCCGTAAAACCCAACAGACAACCAGCTCTGAGACTTCCCTCCTCACATCGAGATTCATTTCACTTGATTCTGGTCCCAGTATTCGTTGCTTATGTTGTCAGGCCATCATGACAGTCATGTACTTATCCTCCAGTGGAAGTTGCTCAGGTATGTTTTCGTTTGGACTGTGGTCTTTCCCAGTCTCTCGTGATATATCTTATTACCCTCTGATCTCTCCGAGTATCCTGTGATCTATTTCAGTGTCCTGTAATCTTTCCCGGTATGTGACTTCTTTCACAGTATCCCATGATCTTTCCCAGTATCCTTTGATGTTTCCTAGTTAGTTGATTTTATCAAGTTTTCCCCACCACCATGAAACTAGTTTGGACTTCCAACCTCATAACTCTCCTATGAGGGACAGCATCAGAGGCCAGATGTCAGTCTAAGAATGCGCAACTACCCACTCCGCCCACAAGTGTGTGTGTGTGTGTGTGTGTGTGTGTGTGTGTGTGTGTGTGTGTGTGTGTGTAATTACCTATTTCCATTTCACGGGGGGAATGTTGACTTGTCTCTTGAAATTCCTCTTCTGTTATATAACTTTTTAAACTTCTGTACGTCAAACATATTCACAGTTTCATTACTCAGTTTCTTCCATTGATCACTATTCAAGACATCACCAGGGAGACCTGGTTTCTGCAGAGCGAACAGCTTTAGAAACATAAGTCTTTCCTCTAATGGCTTCTTCTGGTATCAGTGTAGTCGCCCTCTTAACCTAGAGCAAGCTAGCCAAGCCCTCGCCCTGCCCAGTGTTTATTGCCTTACTGAATCGTCTGAGGCCAGGCTGGTGCAAGAGGAAGTAGAGAATGTGAGGCAGTTCTCTTGAATAAACCCTGGTTAGTGTCAAGTGTCACCTGGTTTATGGTGAACTTTTGCCTCGCTTTATAAAAACGTGAATAAATTTACAGTATGTCGGAGGTCAAGGGAGATATCTATCAGTTCTTGGGATTGCTTATTCATTTGGAAGAATCAGTCATGCCCTTGTTATAAATAAGTATAAGAGCAGTGAATTATAAGATTGATGTGTGATGCCTTTTTGAGGGAATTTGTATCATGCTAGTAAATACCTGCCACTGTCAGTTGAGTCTGTTAATAGGTATATGAACTGGAAATGATTTGGCACATGCCTCACAAATTGGCCTAAGACACTGATGTTGTATAGATGGTCTGTGAGATATTGTGCCACGTTCATAGATGTTCACCTCGATACATAATAACGAGGCAAACAGCGAAGGAACAAAATGTTTGGGTTCATTTCACCTGACAGCAACTGCAGCTGTTGGTCTGGTTGTCCAAACTAAGAAGGCCTCTCACGTGTGGCAAAGTGTTGCCGCTGAAGATTGGTGGGAAAAAATGTGTACGAGTCATATTTCTTGGATATCTCACGAAGTTTTCTGCGCGCATGGCAGGGTGCGGAGAGCAACAGCACCATGTGTTCAAGCAGTAACGGGCATGAAGGAAGTGGGTCTTGAGGCAGGTCGGGATTGGCAGCTCCTCTTAATGCAGATGACAGACTTATTATGTTCTGAGCCAACTGCTTTGTTGGTTGTAGAAATTTGCCAGACTCTTCCTTACCCCCTTCCACCACTCTCTCTCTCTCTCTCTCTCTCTCTCTCTCTCTCTCTCTCTCTCTCTCTCTCTCTCTCTCTCTCTCTCTCTCTCTCTCTCTCCATCTATCCATCTATATATATATATATCTTTCTTTCAAACTATTCGCCATTTCCCGCGTTAGCGAGGTAGCGTTAAGAACAGAGGACTGGGCCTTTGAGGGAATATCCTCACGTGGCCCCCTTCTCTGTTCCTTCTTTTGGGAAAAAAAAAAAAACGTGAGAGGATTTCCAGCCCCCCGCTCCCTCCCCTTTTAGTCGCCTTCTACGACACGCAGGGAATACGTGGGAAGTATTCTTTCACCCCTCTATCCCCAGGGATATGTATATATATATATATATATATATATATATATATATATATATATATATATATATATATATATATATATATATCCCCTTTTCTATATGCTGTTAATAAAATCGTCAGTGCAAGGGATAGGGTGAAAAGAAGAGAGAGAAGTTTCATGTTGGTAATACTTGATGCTTAAGTTTGATTTAACTTGGTCAGATGGTGGCAATCTGGACTGCGGTTGGCTGCTGGACGTGAGAGGTGTAGCAAATGTGAACAATATAGAAGCCTTACTAACGAGTACAATAGTGGCTGAGAAAATGGTGTACATGTCTCAGGTGTGTTCGATGTAAACCAGACCAGTAGATCCGGTACGCTGAACAAACTGTGGGTATAAGTGAGCATGCGGGTATAAGTTTCATGATGGAACAATGTCGTTCTAACAGATATAACTGGGTGTGTGAGACTGGCTTTAAATAATATCACAGATGTACAGTACTGGAGGAGGGTCATTGTACATCCTTCTTGTATGTATAAGACACTCAGGGATTGTGTGCACTCACCGTTGTGCAGTATACCCCGTTATCTACAATTAAAGCAAGCAACTGTAGCTCCTACTCCGTGCACGCACTGCTTCACCTTCACATGTAAACAAAGAACTGTCGCAGAATCATAATCCTTGTTCCCAATACGACGGACCAAAACAAGAAAAGCCTAGTAATCTTAACATTATGAAAATAGTAAGTGAATATTGAACAATGGGAAAGCGGCATATTCATGAGAGGATAAATAAAGATGAGAACGCAGCCATTTGAAACCGAGGAAGCCCTGGAAAGGTTAAGAGGAAAAAAATAGATAAAGTATGGATCGTATACACCTTAGTAATATGGGCGTCAACTATGTAAATCCAGTTTACCAGCCTTGTAAACCACACACACACAATACCCTAGGAACACCACCTCCAACTTCTGAATATTTGCTCACACCGCCTTTGTAGGAAGAGAATGTAAAGCGATGTATTTTAACAAACGGTCGACACTGTGATGAATGCAAGAGTCTTTACCCGGGTGAGTGAGCGGCCACGACCGTGAGCAGGCAGGAAAAACTGGCAGCGGCCCAGTGAAAGTCTCTCTCACCCTCACAACAAACCTGGTGATATTTCCCCTGTTTCCTCACGTTCGCTCACTCACAGTTCTTAAGCGTGTCGTGTGTATTTTTATCCCCCCATTTCTGAAGTGGAGGAGGAGGAGGATTGCGTCACCCGTCCCTTATTCATCAGAGACCAAAAGGAGGAATTTTGTCCAGACTACGATGGAATATATCTTAGTCGGGGAAGGTGCGGTCACCCAATACACAATATATTGCTTCACATACACGCTATGGCACACAGACAGAGCAAGAACCATTCAACATGGGTAAAGCAGTACCTTATTTTTTATTTCTATTAATCTGCCGTTCATGTGGAAGACTTTTTATTGCTTTATTTTTTTTTTTAGAGTAATCTTGAGATATCTTGCCATCACTTGAATACATGTGGGAAAGATAGGCTTTAGATTAAGCGTTTCAAGTAGGGCAACAAGACTGTTACCAGGACTAACAAGCTATCAAAGCCTTTTAAAGTTATTCTCCCAACAGAATCCAGTCTTCCTGGTGACTCAAGATGATTATTCTTAACAAAAAAAGAAAGAATTTACGTCATGTGAAGTGCACAGAGGTCCTGTAACTGGAAACATTGGGTGACGGTGAGAAATGATTTCTCTCCGATGTAGAGATAAGATTCTTCAGATAATGATCCATTTAACGCGAAAATGAACTTCCTGCTGATATGAGTGACAATCAGTGAACTTTAATGAGACCGCACGATTATTAACAACCTGCAAGTTTTCATCATCTAGATAGAAATGAATGTAGGTAATTCCTTCGTTATGATTTAATAAGTCGTCTGTCAGCTGCTTGGCCTAATTGCACTCCTGGATGGAATCATGTCGGCATATTTCAGTGTGTTTTTAGGGCAGTAATTTCACATTCGTTACGATATGTTTCCCTGCCTCTCAGAAGACCCTCTAGCTTGTCACGATCAAGTACATAACGTAGTTTTTTTTTTTTTCTTATGATCTAACCCTTTGGCAACAATGTTATGACCTTTACGTACAATGGACTGGGTTTTTGATATGGCCCTAAGGGTTATGTCATGAGGCCAGTCCACCATATCCAAAGGTCATACCGTCGTGCTCAGAGGTTGTACCGTCGTGCTCAGAGGTTATACCGTCGTGCTCAGAGGTTATACCGTCGTGCTCAGAGGTTATACCGTCGTGCTCAGAGGTTATACCGTCGTGCTCAGAGGTGTACATGTACTGTCGGACTGAAGAAGTGAACCGTCGTGCTTAAGAAGGGCTGTACCCTCCTACTGAAAAGCAGAGCCCTTATGTTCTACGAGTTCAAGTCTTGGGGGAAGTGAATTGTCTTCAGTGGTCTCAGATGGTCGCGAATGGTCTTGAATTATACGAGCAATAGTCAAGCAACATGAAATAAATGTTTATACTGTACATTAGAAAGAGATGTATGTCGTGGTTGTGTGAAATGTAAATGATTCTGACAATTTGCATGATAAATGCTGTGCAATCCTGCTCCAGAACAGCATTTACCCTGTGCGTGTGTAAAAACAGCCTCGTATAAAGTGCAGGTTCCATGAATGGAAGATTGCCCGACAGCTGTTGCCCAGCATATACATTACTTGACGATCAGGCGCGCTGGCAACCGGAAGAAAGATATCCCGTGCAACTGCCGGAGCCACAGCGGCGTCGGCAAGAAGAGCACCTCCCTCGTCCGTCTGCAGCGTAGGAGCTGTACGTACACAAGTATGTACGACTGTTGTAGGATATATAATAATCAACGACCGATGTTAAGAATGAGGAGGGTATGTAGACCGATATTGAAAATGAGGATCGTTTTCTGATGCGCCAGTAATTTGTAGCTGTTTCGACTCTTACGCTTCTAGACTGCGTGGGTTTAATTAAGGCTGTTGACGTCGTTTCATACCCCACCAATCGAGTGATGCTTCCACGGCACGATCATTACACGCGAGTGTTCAGCTTAACTTTGGTTACTGATTTGATATTGTTTATCTTCCTACAACTTGAGGATCAGGACGACTGCTTTCATTCATCACTGGTAAGTTTACCAAACATTATGCTCCTCGTCGACCACCTTTACATCATAATTCACAAGTGGTGACAGCCAGAGGGTCAATAAAAGTGTAACTTTCCTCTGCACCGGATGTGCATCCGGTTTTATATCTGACTTATGATCATGAGCTGAATCACGAACACCCGAGCAAAATGTAAGAGGACCGGGGGCCGCTGCTAGGGTTAACCATTTTATTGTATTTGATGCCACTCGGTATTTACTGAGTCAATAATTTTGGCAACGAAGATGTTGGTTCTTTTTTTTTTCAACAAAATTTGGTAGTCACTATTAGTAGTAGTAGTAGTAGTAGTAGCAGTAGTAGGAGTAGTAGTAGTAGCAGTAGGAGTGGTAGTGGTAGTAGTAGTAGTAGCAGTAGTAGGAGTAGTAGTAGTAGCAGTAGGAGTGGTAGTGGTAGTAGTAGTAGTAGCAGTAGTAGGAGTAGTAGTAGTAGCAGTAGGAGTGGTAGTGATAGTAGTAGTAGTAGCAGTAGTAGGAGTAGTAGTAGTAGCAGTAGGAGTGGTAGTGGTAGTAGTAGTAGTAGCAGTAGTAGGAGTAGTAGTAGTAGCAGTAGGAGTGGTAGTGATAGTAGTAGTAGTAGCAGTAGTAGGAGTAGTAGTAGTAGTAGTAGTAGGAGTGGTAGTGGTAGTAGTAGTAGTAGCAGTAGTAGGAGTAGTAGTAGTAGCAGTAGGAGTGGTAGTGGTAGTAGTAGTAGTAGCAGTAATAGTAGCAGAAGTAGGAGTAGTAGTAGTAGTAGCAGTAGGAGTAGTAGTGGTAGTAGTAGTGCATTGAGACGTGTTCAGTGAGTGGGGTACCTACCAGAGTTATTGGAATCTTTCCCTATTAATAATCTATGTACACCACAGTGATGCGATTTCACGAAGTCTTAAGCAGATGTATACCAGTAGTATTGATCAACATCAGGTTAACTTGAAGGTAAAGATGGATTGGAGGTAGGAGGTAACTTAGGAAGAACAATCGTTCGATAAGGGAACTTGGCCAGGAAGAACACGAAGTCGAGGAGGAAGCTTGGACAGGAAAAATGTTAAGTTAAAACAAGCTACAGTAATGGGTGGTTCGTGGTTGTGGTGTAATTACTTGACAGAGGCGGAAACCACAGCGTCTGGGGGGCAGTGGTGAAGGCGATGGTGGTGGTGATGGTGAGGAATGGCGATAGTGATGCTATGGTTGTGATGGTGATGATGGTGATGGTGAGGGGGGGCGATGATGATGATGATGATGGTTATATCGTCATGGTAAGGGATGGTGTCAGTTATGTAAACATTCAAAAAGTAAATCATTTAACAATGATTGCGTAGAAAATCGAAATTGACAATTCATGGTTTCATTCTTGGATGTCCTAATCATTTTGATAAGTTTCGTTGTGGCTCATGGCACATGGAATGGTACAGTATATAGGTAACTGATATTTCTAAATCACACACTGGGTCATCCGTCGTATTTCATTTCTTTTATAAACGGTGAAGTTGTAGGAACGGATACGTTTTCCCAATCCATGTTTTTTTCTTAGCAACATTACATATTATACTTTATTGTGTAATCGGCGGAGAATGACAGAGACGACGTGTTTCTAGTTCAAATCTCTAATAAAACTTGTGTCAGTCAGCGAGGTGTCCTGACCCGAGCATGACTGACTCCCTTGGCACACACGCACACACTGGGGTCTGGTGGATGATGGTTATATCCACAGACCATCATGAAGATCACGAGAGGCGAATGGCTAGCTGCCAGGGTTCGAGACCAGCTGGCCAGGTACCAGGACAAATGGTATGGTGTTTCTTGTCCGTAATCACCAAGATAAATCTTCCATAGCGATGGCAATCGTTTGTTTACACGAGAGATCCCGGCGTTTTACCTTCAAACTTCTTGCATAACTTGTTATATTGTGTGAAGTGAGAGGTCCAGAGGCCTCATGGCCCGATTGTTTTACTTCATAAGTGGATTTTGCCACGGGTGAAGGTGATCACACTGCACAATAACGATACATGTCTGTCTGTGTGTGTGTGTGTGTGTGATCCAATTGAACTAGGGAGATTGGCAATAACTGGCCTGTCTGAAGTACACAGATTTTATTTCTTTTTTCTTACATTAACTGTATTTTTCGTTGCAATATTAGTTTGTAATGACTCTGCACTTTCTCATTGTAACAGTAAACTGTCGGTCTCTTTACACTGCCCTTCTATGTACCGCTGGTGATATTATTTATGGACATGGTAAGTTATTTCTATTTACAAATAGATATCGGAGGCGTGTCTAGACAATTATTTTTTACCATTTCTCATCTTGATTTAGGTGACGTCCTTTTAGGATTTATATTCACGACCTGTTTTTCAGTTGAGTACTCCCTTTTGTGTCAGTCAGTCAGTCTGTGTGTCTGTTTGTGTGTGTAATGATGTGTTTCTGAGCGTGTGTTTATGTGGTTCAACAGGTGTGGTTGACGCTGCTGGTGGTGGCGGCGGCTGCGT
This sequence comes from Panulirus ornatus, assembly GCF_036320965.1. Taxonomy (NCBI): domain Eukaryota; kingdom Metazoa; phylum Arthropoda; class Malacostraca; order Decapoda; family Palinuridae; genus Panulirus; species Panulirus ornatus. Next base: position 17,875,943 of record NC_092291.1, read on the forward strand.
CCGAGGCCCAGGCTCAGTTCAGGTTCCCCCAGCTGCCCTCGCCGCCCGAGATCATCTTCGGTGCCTTCAGACCACTCTTCGGGCGTCCGCGGCTCCGCCCACGCCCGCGCCCGCGCCCTCCCATCCTCGTGCCTTCCTCCCAGTTCTTCCAGCAGCAGGTGAGTGGTGATGGACTCTGGCATAAGTGCCTTTGTCGGATGAGCAGGTTTGCAGACCCAGGATGAGCTCGTATGAATTCAGTCCCTTGCGAACTACGACATAACCCCCTCCCATATGTCGACGTACACCTTGGGTAAGAACACTAGTCATTGTGCTCATGGATAAAGAAATTGCACCCATGGGGTTCTGCCATCGTTCTCAAGGGGTTAAGTCATCATTCTGAAGGGGTTAAATCATCATCTCAAGGGGTTAAGTAGCCATGGTCATGGGGTTAAACACCCTGGATGAACTGTCCGTTGACAAATATAAACATGTGCACAAACCTCTTGCGTGTGTGTGGTTGTGTGCGGAAAAGGTAGACATAGCCATAAGTCAGTCGAGGTGCTTCGAGGAGACAGATATCCATCAACACTTTGTACGTAGTTGTTATAAATGATGATACATCCAGGTATTTTGAGGCCAAAAAAGGAATGTCTCTTACACACTGTAAGGATGATTCAGTATGTTAGATACAGGAAACAAGATGGGACATGAGCGCACATATGTCAAATGAAAACTAAGAGTTAGAGGCCTCCAGCTAATGACATCTTCCACTTCTAATCCGAGGTGAGAGGTGTAACTGTATTTCCATATCTGGCTCTCCTTGTGAAAGACGTAATTCGGATTTACCTCATGTCCTTAATGAATGTTAGATGTTTATGGATCGAAAGCTTTCTTCATGGGGAAGTGCAATTGCGCTACTCAATGAAGACACACGGTATATGAGCTCCACACACGCTGCAACTTGCCAAACTTACTTTAGAACATAAGAACAAAAGAGAGAAAATTCCGAGATGAATAATCTCAGGTGTTATTTCTCTTCAGGGAGAACATCAGGGAAATGCAGCCCTGTGTGTTCTTCGTAAGAAATTTGCAAGACAAGTAAGGAGTTAGCTGGGGCAACCCAACAACTTATCGTTCAATGTGATATTTCAGCAAGTTCTGAAGACACTCAGTCTATCAGTTTGTGTCGATAGAATGGATTTTTTTTTCTTAAGTGTTCGCTCAGAGCACTGTTAACATTCTCCTTAGAGTTGGTACGTTGATAGAGAGACTTGTGTGGCTATGGTCACCATCGTCAATGTTTGCCCAAACTCACTTCCCGTGCTATGTTGTGGCTGCTTAGCTTGCTGCTTTAGTCCTTAACCTTCAGGGAACACCTTTACATTTGCTTAGTGTTAGATACTTATAAGGACACTAGTTTATAAGCTGGTAAAGCTATGTTGTCCACATGACGCCAGAGGTTGCATCGACAAGTTATGGGATAAATGACTGGTTTTTGTCTCCCACAGACACTGGTGCTGTGTCGCAGGCCACTCCGCCCGTGTCGGCTCTTGAGGCCGGAGGTTGGATGATACAGTTGTTTGCTTCTATCTCTCTCTATCTCTCTGTAGTCCCTCAGTAACGATGCATAGTCGCTAGTGTCTTCTAGATTGATTCATGATCATTGTTCCTGCAAGGGCAATGATTCCCTCGCCTGTGTACTCCGACTTAGTTCGTTCGTCAAGTGTATGTAGGCAGCGCGAGCCAGCTTCATTCTTCGTGCTGTTCCTCACGACTCTAGACACAGCTTCGAATCCTTCAACCCCCAGGGGGACGTAGCACACGGAAATACAGAACTACGCTTGCTTAAGATATCTAAGAATCGTGTATTTCTCACTGATTTTACAGATTATGATGAATTTGCTGTCATGTTACGCTACATTATCCGTCCCTTGTGGCCCTAGTAGTGTGCTGCCAGGCTTGGCTCTGCCTACATCACTTAAGTTATCTAGAAAGCTTAAACCGCTTCTGTAGCGCTACAGGTTACATCTGTACTCCCGTTACTAACACCCCGCTATAGGACATAGATTACAGGTGTACCTCTTGTTGCTAACGTCCCGTTATAGTGCTAAGATTACAGCTGTACCTCCTGTTGCTAACGCCCTGTTACGTTTACCAGATTACAGCTGTGTCCCCTCTTACTATTGCCTCACAGCAGTACCCATTTTACAGTTGTATCTCCTGTTACTATTGTACCGCTATAGTACCACCTATTACTCAGTCGCCGATGCTGTAGCCAATTTTCAGCTGTGCCTTCTGTTACTAACGCCCTACTACAGCACGTACGTTACAGCCGTAACTCCTATTACTAACGCCCTGCTGCAACACCCAGCTTAAAGCGGTGCCTCCTGCCACTAACACACCTGGCTAACACTCCCCCCGACGACCACTTCCCCCAAAGCACACCCGTCTTGACCCATGATTATTGACAGAGGATCATTGACACGCATTTTTAGAGCTTCGAGCCACGTTTGACCTGCTGCAGTGGTGCCATGGCATGTGTGGCCGCCTTGTATACATCACCTTTTCGACGTTTTACATTTCGTGCTCAAGCCTGCGTGTGTGGTAAAAATGCACGTACGTTTTGGAGGGAAAATTTTCGCAGGCGGCCCTACTGAAGGTGTTGCCATCGATGTATGTACACTGGGACAATTGGCTCATGATATGCAGTGTAATCTTCCAGCGATTATTGCCAATAATGTCTCGGGTTAGACGGAAGGGGGGAGGAGGAGGAAGAGGAGGAGGAGCTGAGGGGGTCTTCCTGGCCTGTGCCTTCGACCCAGCATCTTACCCGAGGTGTATCTGACCTGCGTCTCAAAACCCACAACCCTTGACCGAGTCTTTCCCATGGGTTCCTGACGTCTTGCACCACTTACGGGTCTTCGTCACTCCTCTTGTATTATGGGATCTTGATCATGCGATCTGAGCCTACAACCCTTCACCCAGAGACCTGAGGTTCCTAGCCCATGGATCTTGACCTGCGGCTCCCAACCCATGAATCTTGACCTGCGGATCTTAACCCATGGATCTTGACCTGCGGCTCCTAACCCATGAATCTTGACCTGCGGCACCTAACCCATGGACTTTGATTCGTGGCTCCTAACCCATGGATCTTGACTTGTGGCTCCTAACCCATGGATCCTGACTCGGGGATCTTTACATAGACGTATCTACCACTTTAAACCACTTGGTGCAGCTTTCCTCGTGGTCCCCTTTGTGCTGATCACGTACAGAAATTCGAATGTTAAGTTTCAGAAGTTAACACAGCTAAAGACCAATAGAAAATTCACAGTTTTTTGATAGATATTCTCATTATCATGCTTGTGGATTACACAAAATATACTTTTAGGAAATAAGGTAGAACCAAAATGACTTTTAACAAGCGATCTCGTTTCCAAGGAAAACAAAGTAATCCGTGATGATCTTTTAGGTTTATAATCGAAAAAATCCGACAAGATTTTGGAAAAAATCTTTAACTTCACCAAACAGAACAAAAACATTAAAAGAACAGCACGTTAACTGGAAGGACCCCCGCCAGTGCGTTGCACCGACACTGTATACGCCTCCGGATCTTTATCCATCATCTTCAACCACTGGGCTTTGACTGTGGGCCCTTGACCCCGTTCTTTGTATCCCTGATCCCCAGCCCACGGTCAGTGGTGGGTGGTTCATGATGCGCAGCCCAGGTCAGTGGTGGGTGGTTCATGATGCGTAGCCCACGGTCAGTGGTGGTTGGTTCATGATGCGCAGCCCACGGTCAGTGGTGGGTGGTTCATGATGCGCAGCCCACGGTCAGTGGTGGGTGGGTAGTTCATGATGCGCAGCCCACGGTCAGAGGTGGGTGGTTCGTGGAGACGAATTTTCGACCCTTGGTTCTAGAACCCAGTGAGGCTGACCCGCGACATCCGAATGTTGCCATTACTGGTGGCAACATTTGCATGACTTTCAGACCGTTAATTTTTAACCTGGAGTGCAATGGGTTTCCAACAGCAAACTTGGCTTTGTCTGTACCATCTTATAGGATTACAGAAATACCCACTCGTGCCTTGCCATAAGGTCAAAGCAACTGCGTCACAGAGTATCAAATCCACTAAAGATACTATTGGCCTGTGGTCTCATTCTACCCTAGACCTTTCTTCGTGACTTTATCCCACCAAGAAGTGATCCTTTCGTGGCCTTGTCCTCTGATGACCCTACCCTGCCATGGCTTTTAGAAGACCTTCTTTTTTTTTTTAGATTCATTTGCCTGAGAAGTGCTTACAGTGCAACCTCATAATCTCTGGCCGTTCTCCTGCCTGTCGCTGCCCCCAACGGTAATGTATGTTGGTTTGTGGAACTTGTCATACAGTAGACTTCTGCTGCTTGTCTGAGGATGCAGTTCTCTCCAGTAGCCTGCTCTGTATATACGTTTTTACACCAGTAGTCTGTTTACAGTTTACTCTTGTACCGTATCTATAAATGCATCATAAACCTGTAGTCTTTGTGTATTTACAGTGTACACTATAGTCCGTCTGTATATACAGTATAAACCTGGAACCTGCCTGTGTATACAGTTTAAACCTATACAATTTAAACCCATGGCCCGCCTGTGTATGCAGTTTAAACCTATAACCTGTCTTTGTATGCAGGTTAAACCTATAAACTGTCTGTGTATCCAGATTAAACCTATATAACTGTCTGTGTATACAGTTTAAACCTGTAACTTGTCCATGTATACAGGTAAAACTTAACATGTCTTGTGTATTCAGTGTAAACCTATAACCTCTTTGTAAGCAGTTCTTTCTTGTAGTCTGATTGGATATGTATTTTGCACCTGGATCCTTCTGTAGTATACTGTAAACTCTTGTAATGTTTAGGTATCTGTTTTCCTCCTTATAGCCTGGCTTAGAGTCCCCTCTTCACAGGTGCAGCCTCCGATGGCGAGGTGAACCACATGGCTTACCCCATGTGTTGTCACTGCCCTATAAACAAGTAGAACTTACCTTGCTCTTTAGGGAAGATAACACGATTGGAGATGTCACTGTACTCTAATACAAAGGTGCCACTTTGTCTGGGGAAGGGAAAACTTATGCAGAGGAGAGACCTCTACTGGCGACAGGTGGAAGGATAAGACGCCAGAGAGAGGATGATGTGGTGGTGAGAGGATGGGAAGTTTTGAATCGAGCATCTTAGGCTCGCACGGTTGCGTGCAATGGGATGGAAGGGAGTTGGGAAGTGGCTGTGGATCTGTTCAGCTGTTGTGGTACAGAACTACTGTGTGATACCATGTATTTTACCCGTACCATCGGCCTTGTCACCGAGAGTCGTGAGAAAACACTTGATGACGTTACGAGAAGATATGAAGAATGAATATGCTCTGAAAGGAAAAAGAGGTATATAGCACACATGTTTATCACGTTACGCTGAGTGGTTGTGTGTGTGTGTGTGTGTGTGTGTGTGTGTGTGTGAGGTAGACCACCAGGGTCTGTCTGGATAACGGAAGCTTATAAGAGGAGTAACCCTTCATCCTTAAGTTTGATCAGTCAGTTGACACCTGTGGCGTCTTCTTGTGATATTGTCAACACCTGTCACCTACCAGCTGCGCTTCCCTACGGGGGCTCGCTTGTTTCTTCTCGTGAATAAATTGCATAATGTCTTCCTCTATGATGAATTGTGAAGTATAATCCTCACTTCGTAGAATAAACTGATACCCGCTTTCGCTTGTAGTTCTTTTATAATATCACCTTAAAACATTTCTTACTGTCTGCCAATGATTAGTTTAACAGGAATAGTTTCTTTTTTTTTTTGACTGGTAGTGTTGTTGTTTTTTGAAAAACATTTTCTTTTAGTTGAGTAAGTAGATAGAATAGAGATAGTGTTTTAGTACTAGAGATGCGTCTGCATCATCAGCTGGAGTGTCTAACAGTATCTCTCTCCCCCCCCCTCTCTCTCTCTCTCTCTCTCTCTCTCTCTCTCTCTCTCTCTCTCTCTCTCTCTCTCTCTCTCTCTCTCTCTCTCTCTCTCTCTCTCTCTCTCTGACCTCCACTCCTTTTTAATATTGTCTCTTCCCCACGACCCTCCTCAACCTCGTCGTCCCTCAGACCCGCTTCGCTGCTTCCCTACCTATCCCCGGCTTCCAGAGAGCCTCCTCCCTCCCTCTCCGTGGTCTGACCACACTCCGCTACCCAGCAGACCCAAGAGCCACTCCTAGAGCCTCCTGGGCTCCACACCCCCTCGACCAACTAGTCTCCTGGATGAGCCTGCTCTTCCTAACTATCTACACCTCAGGTTCTCTACCATCTACCCCTTAGCGGCCCCAGACAGTGTCGTTCCTCCTTCCCCCTCACAACTCACAGTCTCCATTACCCTAGACTCCTCACTCTACCAGCTCCCAGGACCCCTCACTTTCCTACCTGACCGTCCAGGTTCTACCAGACCCCAGACTCACGAGTCCACCGTACTCATGGTTTTGACTCATGCAGCTTCCCGCCCTCCCTCCCTCCCTGCTTCCCTCCTCTCCCATTCCTTTCCACTAGCTCCCCACGTACCTGGACCTTTCCACTTATCTTTCCCACCACTTACCCCTTTCCGGCTGTCGCTTCCTCTTACTCCGTGTTCCCCACCTTGTCATGAGCCTAACTCCCACTTACTCCGGCAGAACCAGCGGCCGCCGCCCCCCGTGCCGCCGCAGGTGTTCAGGCCGCAGCCGCAACCGCCTCAGCAGCAGCAGCAGCAGCAGCTCCTCGCCCTCGCTCCACCGCCACCGCCACCCGCCAGACCCGTGAGTTGTCAGCCGGAGGGAGGAAAGGCTGATGTAGGTTGGGTGAGGGAGGCAGAAGGGAGGGTGACGAAATGGATGACTGGTTTAGGAAGGAAACTGATCGATGCAGGAGGGAATGTAAGGGATAGGGAGGGGAGAGGCGGGAGGGAAGCTGATGGAGGGGAGATGATGAAGTGAGGAAGTGAAGCTAAAGCTAGAAGAATGGAGGGAGATGGAGGAAGAGTGGGAAATTGGGCAGTAAGTCACGATGTGTTGATGATGGATGGAGAGGAAGGTGGATAGGTAGTGGAATGGACGTATGTGATAAAGGGAGGAGACTAGAAGGAAGCAGGGGGGTCGACTGTGACGACACTACAGTGTACAGTAGAGGGGGAGTGTGACAGGACGCACGCTATTTCGGGTTAAAGACGGCAGGAAATGATGCTGACATGTTCTTGTGATGATGATATAGATATCTATTAAGGAGTGAGACATGATTATTAGTGGATCTTGAAATAGTTCGCCCTCCCTCCACCCATAGTAACGTAGCAAGATCACGCTAGCATCTATCCGGTCTGAGAACCATCAGGCTAGTTAAGCCCCTCGCAGTTTTCCACCATTCGAAGTCTCGTCAAACCCTTTATATTTAGATATTTATACTCTTGTGTATAACTTAAATTCATTAAGGTACAGTTGATTATATTCTTTCCGTACCTAATGCATTATCATCTAAAGCATAAGAGTTGAATAATGGTAATTTTATAGAAGTCTCCCATATAAATAAATCAAAGAAAACTATTTCAGAAATTTAGAAAACGAAATATTGAATAGGGATACTTGCATAGCACACGCCACCTTAGAGGATATAACTGTCTCATTAAGCTCTGTATTTTCTACCAGTGAGCAGAAAGTACTCTTTTGCAGATAAGGAATATTGTGGACTATATACTGTTATAGTAATAACTAAAGATGTGACGTAAGATAACAAGATAAGGGAAGGTGTTGGATGGATATAGTGAAGAGATCTGTATATATGCGGAGGGATATGTTGATTTTGACATTAAAGAGCAACTGTATTTTATAATAATTTCTTGCTAACCCTCTATGCAACGTAGGTTATAAGATAATGAAAAGAAGTTTAGAAATTTTGATCATTTTCTCGCACATAAAGCGGCAATATAACACAGTATTTTCTTCCAGGCACCTCCAGCCCCAAGGCCAGCACCACAGCCACAGCCCCAACCTCAACAAAGGCCTCCATCTGACCTCGCTGGCTTTGGGTCACCTGCGTCCAGAGTCCCTTCTCAATCCACCACGTCCTCAGCCACAACGACCACAGCCACCACCACGACCACAAACATTCTCACCCTCACAGCCCTTCCCACCTCCGCTGTCCGGCCCAAGCGACAACAACATCATCGGCATGACCCCTCCTCCTCCACCACCACCCAAGCCAAGACCTACCTCCCGGAGGCCCATACCACCACCATCCTCGACACCTCCACCTCCTCCCCCACCCTCCACCTTCCAGACCTCCAGCCTGGCCACTGTTCAGCCAGTAACTCCGCCGTCATCTAATTCCGTGGACGACCTCTTGGTGAACCCCGTCCCAGCTGTCAATGCTGGTGTTTTGCCGCTTGCGAACGAGAAGCCTTTAGAACCCCAGTTATTCCCTCCTCTGGTGGATTTCGCCTGATCTTTAAGTCACTCTGTTTCGCAAACATCTGTTATTGGTATCCTTCTTGTTTTCCTTTCCGTAGAGAAAGACATATTAATTATTTATGGTCTGTAGTGCCACTCCAACTGTACCTGCTCTGGTTCACAGACTAAACATAATATAGTAACCCAGCCAACCCCAGCTGGTCCCTGTGACTTGCTTATATATATATATATATCGTCTCATTGGCTTAAATGGTCACTTGCATATGATACAGCACACGCTTGGAAAGGCTGCAGACCTTACTTCTTTTTTAATTTATAATTACCTCAGGACCTCTTTCTGAGAAAGAGAACTGGTGTTACCCAGGACTTCTTCCTAAAGGCTCCTGCAGCCCAAGGCTGCGCTGCTTCCAGTAGCAGAGATGTGGACTCTTTTAGGGTGAGAAGTTCTATGGCGAGAGTATATTCCCAATGATGCAACCTCACCTATACTGTCTTTTCACTTTTGGTGTCACCTCGAGTAAGCGAAATCCGGTGGTCAATTGCCACTTTGTATATAGTTAACTCATCGCAGTTCTTATAACCATAATTTACCATGGAAACATAGTCAAGTCTGGAATAGTACAGGGACCACATTTGAAATTATTAAAGATTTCATTTCTATCCAGAAAACTGGAAACCAACCTTTGCTTTTCTGGTACTTGAATAGAAAATATTCAGGTGTGGATTCTACACATTGCTTTAGTGCTCTGAGAACACAGAACTGGGTCCATCTGGGGTTAGGTTTTCCCATATATCAACCTGTATCTTTTGACCAAACAACCCTTCGTTTTCAGTGATTATTAGAAAACCGTCTACATCATATCTTATTTCTCAAACTCACGTCTGTGATATATGGCACAAGTGTCCGTCGTAAGTGCATTAATCTGTTTTGTTGTATTTTTTTTATTCGAATATCACATGCAGGTCTCATGCCTACTCTGTAAATAATGGATGACGAAGACTCACTCCGATTTGATCCCCAGAGAAGAGTGATCTCTATCTTTTTATTCTTTAGTTTGCTTTCTGTCATTATTATTTCTTTTCATTGTGTAAGTTGTCAGTCATGTAGTTACTGAAATGGATGAGTGTTTTGCCTAACTATTAGGCTACTAATCTTGATATACTTGTGCTGGCTGTGGTTCAGCCCTCCCGCACTACATACAGCTGTGCACTTGAAGGCAGAACTACAGATGATTCTAGCACGTAAACGCCTGTTCTGAGAACAGGTGTGTGGTATAAGTAATACAAGTGTTGTCTGTAACACGTGTGCTTATCTGGTTCGGGGGAGCTCACATTATTGTTGGTGTAAGCTAGCATTAAACTGTGTTTGCCTTGGTCTTTCTGTAATCCACTTATGTTATTCTCTATCAGTCTATCGTTTTTATCTTATATTGAATTTTCCATGCTAGAAAACAGGGTAATCCATACTTTCCCATTTTCACGTATACACACACACACACACACACACCAGTAAGGGATCTCTAAGCTGGACGAAGGTGACGTGCGGGCGCCCCAGGGCTCATTGCTGGGACGACTGCTATTCCTGACTTGCGTCAACGATCTTCCAGATGAGACGGATTCATACCTGAATATGCTTCCTCATGACGCAAGAGATATGAAGGTAGTGCAGAGCTGCACGGACGGCAAGATTCTATACTAAAACCTAGACAAGACTGCAGCAGTGGTCTGACTCATGGCTTATGGAGTAGAACCTTAGGAAATGTAAGTTCATGAAGATGATGAGCATGGGCTGAAACAAACCACTTGGCGAGTCATATAACGGGAGAAAGAAACCACAGGAGTCACACTGTGAAAGAGACCTGGGAGACAATATTGCACCGAACTTTTCGTCAGTGCAGGAGTTAATAAGGATAGTGAGAGAAGAAAAGCTATATTTCGGTTATTATCAAAACTGCCGTCATCTTTAAGAACTGTAAAAGATGTTTAGGAAGATATACACGACGTATATTCACCTTAAGCTGGAACAAGAGGCAACAGTCTGGCTTCTTCACTTGAAGAACCACGCGAGTTGCTGGAAAGGGTCCAAAGGACTCGAACAAGAATGGCGACGGGAAGAGAAAAGGATGAGCTCCGAAGAGAGAACAAACCTCAGTCTACATACTGTTGAAGTAAGAAGAACTACATACAAACATCAAAAAGTTCATGACGTTATTAATACAGATAGATATGTTCTTCGACATCAGAAAAAAAAGATAAGGACAAGCGGGAAGTGTGGAAGCTAGGCAAGAGAAAAGTACGGAAGCACTTATTCAGTAGCAGAGTTGTGGACACAGAACAAGCCAAGCAAGTAAATGTTTACTGATGGACACTTCAAAAGACTATGCACGAATAGTCAATAGCAGTAACAAACATTCACCCACAAATGCCGGGTACCTTTTTATCCTCCAACCTCAAGAGATTGGGTTGAATGCGAGTCGTATTCCTTCCCAAGGACTTAAGTATCTGCCGTGTGACTCGTAAGTTGCCACACAAGCCACCACACTACGAAGGCAGAAAATACTCTGGTCATTGCATGTCTCTTTATACTGTAGTGTGAGGTGCCCAACATCAGTCAAGACCAACCACGACAAAAGCCACTATGCGTCTCCTCATTCTCAGATGTTTCAGAAGGGTCCAGTGCTATTATTACACTACGTCACTTTGGTTATTGTGCAGGACCCATTTTAATCTGAAACGCTTGTCACTACCACCACTAAAGATCCAGGTAAGTGTGTGCACCCTTACATTCATTTGTGTGAGGTCTAGCACTAGCATCAACACGTCACAGGAAAATGTAGACTCTGGAGTACTTTCTTTGACAAGACTATACTTTCGGTGATGCAGCCTCACAAAAGGGGACTTTTCACTCGCCTTGTAAGCTTCGCCCCCTTTCCCATATGACTCACATCAGCTCCCATGATTCCATTTAGTGCCATCTCCACTTCCACGTTACTTAAACACTTGACTCCCAAGCTTTTACCTTTCACACACACACCCTGGCTAATCCATCTCTCTCCAGTGCTAAACCTAATAGTCTAATTCACAACTCAACTTTTTTTTATTTTACACTGTAGTTTCTAATTCGATTCTGCCACCAGCACCGTATCATCAGCAGACAGCAGTTGACTCATCTCCCAGCCCCACCCCCCAACAGGACTGGAGTCCATCATTTCCCTGCTGTTAACTGTAATGCAGTCTTTTAAGTTCTCATAGAAAACTCTGCTTGACGATGGTACTTCCCCTATTCAGCACTTACAAATTGGTGGTGATGATATGGCCATTCCCGACGCCTAGCCTTCCTACTGGCTGGTGGTCGAGGAATACAATAATGACCTACTCAACACTCCACGTTTGGTGGTTAACAATTAACATCTCGCATTTCCCATGAGGAGGTGTTTGTCAGAGGGCCCACACTCCTTCCTCATTTGGCTTTGCCTGTTGGGAAACGACCAGGTGGGTTGATTCTTCCCTCAATGTCACTATTTACTACATGCTGGTCAAGAGCAGCGACATTTCTTCCCGATGACTTCTTTCCGGTGCCCAAAGGAAATTTGGCTTACAGTATTGTTTCAAGACCAATGGAGAATTTCTCATGTATATTATGCTGATTTATGTCATTTATACATGCTTTATATGTTTTCAAATCATTGTGCATCTGTTATATATCTGGTTATGTATGTATACTGTGATGTGCACACTTAAGCACTGTGCTACATGAATTTATACAAATAAATTCATATTGTTTAAGATAAAGAAGTGTTTTCCTATGACCTAAAAAAGAGAATCTTCTATTTTTGATTGCCAAAATGTAAGTCATGTTGGCCGGGTGTGCACAAGAAGGAAAACAAAACTTTATTTATAGTGTTAATCGTATTCATATTGATAACAATGATCATTGCCAAAATGTCTACATTCATCTGTACGACAGTTTAAAGATCTAGAAATCACGAAACCATAGATTCAACCAAAGTATCTTCTGGATAACAATACTGCCGGAAAAGCGGCACCATGACTTTTTTTTTTTTTTAATCTTCCAATGCAGTTAAATTTGTTTGTAATTAAGAGCTTTGCTTCCAAACGTTAGAGCCACCTCACACTGTAAGGATTAGTGTATCTTAATTGTTATCTATTCAGCCTTGAAAGCTTAGTTCCAGATATCCTCTTGAGAGAGGAGGAGATTAAGGAAAATCCTTAATCTACTCATTACAGTGTAAGTTAGGGTGTAATCTATTCTTTTTCCTTTTATTAAAGAACATTTTATCGAAGGCGAATGTACACAGATGAGAATCAATCGTTCAAAAATGAAATTCACTTAACTAAAGTTAATGTATCAACAATCTGTCAGTGGGGAGAAGGCCAGCCTAATATCTTATCATACCTGCTAAGTAGATCATTTTTTTGATTTGGACACTTAATTTCACATTAGAAATAGAATGTCTTCCACACACATTATAAAGTTCTTCGTTATAGAAGCTTTAAGTCAATATAGAGCCAAAGTGTCTATAGTTGTCCTTAAGTCCGTATCCCGTATGAGTAGTAAACAGAAATTGTGACAAGTAACGTGTGTTTATGTCGGTTTTTAGTCTTTTTTCATTGGTGTACGACATCTCCACAAGGGATAATTCCGCCTCTAAGGTATGTAAAATTTGAAGGGAAATTAGAAGTGTTTCATAATGTTTGACGAAACGATTGGACAATTGAACTCCACAGGTTGAGGTGTGTTGCAAGGAGACCAGCCAGCTCCAGCTTCAGGATAAACCTAGTCTGAATTTGTAGAACAAAATCATTAATCAGGTATCCCATTGAATATTCTGACGTGAGTAGTTCATAATATTCAGCGAAACAATACACATCAGTCCGTATATGTTATTTTTCCGAGAAAAAAAAAAAGTAATTGTCAGTCAAACCATTCGGGGCCACATCAGTATTATTGTAATGGAAGGACGAGATTTGGATCAGTACGAGGAAGGATGACTTTATTCAGGCACTTCGTTATTAAGTTTTGGCTTTAAGACACTGGCAATAAATAAGAGCGATAGGGACCAGCTGAGTTCTTAAAAGTTCATTACACGTTTGTGATATTAGATGTAACGATAATTTTGTGAAAGCAAACGAAAGGAACTTAATAAAAGTAATGGACGTCCAGCAAAATACATTTCGTGGCATAATTACAATTTTTTCACTTTGAAAAATGACGTGTGCAGATTTTTTTTTTATCTGCATCATGTAAACAGGTACGAAAATTTAACATAAGTTGATAAACAGAAATATATGGGTATTACCTACAATGAAGATCGCCAGAGAAATACTTTTGGCCTTGGTCATCATAATGGAGTAAAAAAAAATATATATATAAGAATTAACCTAACTTGGTTATCGTTATCATTTTTATTTTTACACACTGATCCCAGGCTGTGAAAGGCAGAAACCTTAACCTACATTTTTTTTCCTGAGATATTATCATGTGATTAGTGTTTACACTCATGACTTTTGTTAAATAGATAAGGTTTACGAAATACACACTTATCCATATCTATGATGGCTGGCTGCATTTTTATAGCTAATGTACCGCTGAGATCAGTCATGCGTCCATAGAACGGTTTTTGAAACTAGTACTTCAGCTGTGGTAAATGCTTAGCAGACATAACCATTTTTGAAGCTTGAATGATTTGCGTTTGTTACTAACTCAGACTTGTTGACCTTAAGCTGCTTATAACCATTTTCAACATATATACAGTGAAACGCGCGTCGACACTTATGCAGCTGATATCAAACAGCAGAAAACGAAACGTTTACGAAACGTTTGGTAATTTTATGCCCCAGGTTCCAAAGGGGGAAGCAGCTTGGTTTACTACACTGAAACGAGGATTATGCTCATGTTGTAAATGCCAAGAAGAATGCGAGCCGAAAGGCCATTATCATTTCGTAGTGAACATCTAAAAGTGGGTTATCATAAGTATGGACGTACGTTCCAGTGGTGTAATCCTTTAATAGTTGATTTAAGTATCGTCTCATCAGGTACGAAGTTCGCACTATGTCAGCCTATGTAAAGCCGCTTTCCAAGCAGTGCACATAACACTAATTTTCATTCAGTTCACACAGCCACATAACCTGACTCTCCCTTGACTACACTCCAATTAGCAACAAGCCGCAGGTTTACCCATCATAACCTAACGTTGCTGCCATGAAAACCCACTACACCCTACACAAGTGGTAGGCAACCACCGTTCATGTGAGGAAGTAATATGCCAGGGTATCGAGAGGGTCACTGACGGCAGTGCGTCGAGTCGACACTAAAGCGGCTGTCAAGCATTCCTTCCCGGCCCAAATTGGCATTTCTCTCCTCTTCACATGTACATGGGTTGCTTGCGTTCATTCCACAATCACACACATTCTCCATCATATGCATTACCGGACAAAATGTAATTCACACGACTGGTTTTTGCTTCACATTTCTTTTTGCGGTAAGTGCTATGCGCTCGCCCGGCTAATTTTTGGCAAAATCTTGTTTTAGGCGAAGTTCAAGAGATGGGGTTCCATGAGTGTACATAGTTCGAACTTGAGCGGTTCACCACAGTACACTAACGTCATTTCGCCCTTCATAGCTTAACTCCCCAGCACTTTTCTACCTGCATAGTCCAACTATTATACCAGTAGGTTATTCCCCACTCTATGGAACATCAGCGCAGCTCAGCCACACCGCCACACATAACCATTGTCTCCTTGACAGATCTCCTTCACGGTTTACCACATAACTTGAAAGATTGATTTTTGTTCGGCATGCCACGCCATTAAGCATTATCGAAACTACATTTGACTGAAATGGGTGAGAAATGTGCGACTTAAGTTTCGTACTCGCTTAGATGATTACATCTCTTTTCACCAAATCTAAAAAGAAATATCGTAATAACTAAAGAAGAAGAAATGCGTTCATCCGACTTCATTTACGAATTTCAGGTGATATAGATGAAGCCCTCGAAACGATTTGGCAGGCTCGTAACTAATATTTTCAACATGACACAACATTTTCCACATGAACTCGAAATTATTTTGTAATAACCCCTATAATGATTCAGTCTCTCCACATTTTGGCACAGGCTATTTAAAGCCATCTGTTCATCATATCTGTGCATTTTATTACTGAAAATGTGTCTGCCTTATCCATCAAGTGAGCGCTAAAGATTGGCCAAAAAGATGATTTTTCTTTTATGTACGAAATTGATAGAACATAGAGAATTCGCCCTTTATTGCTATTTATATAATAAGATTAGACATTTGTTTGTACAGTCTATTTTCATCATTGTTCATAGGCAGCAATTAGATATTAATTTCATGAGTTTCTCTGCACAGTTTACTGGGGCTTAGAGAGATGTCGATCAGAAAATGTGCTGCTTTTCCCATAAAGAATTCCATAACCTTTTTTTTCTCTCTCGTATATAATTTGATTTGGATAACATGACGTTCTTACGCGAGGTGCTGTTGTATCAATCAGCCACCCGCGCAGGGAAGGATGACTGATCCACCTAGTTGTGGCACCAGGGCATATATGAATTCGAAGATCGCTTCGGTAATCTGACACAACTGTGGATGTTTGACTTATGCACTTCAGTCCAGGTTCTCTGTCTAGGGAGGAACAGAACCTGTCATTTTCAAGACCTCACAGCTACTGAAAGGGGAGATATGATTTTTTCTTTTTCTTACAAAAAAAAAAAAATTAACAGAGAAGGAGGCCAAGTCAGGATGTTCCCTCTAAGGCTCAGTCCTCTGCTCTTAACGCTACCTCTCTTACCTAACCTAGCGAGGTAGCGTTAAGAACAGAGGACTGAGCCTTTGAGGAAAATCCTCACTTGGCCCCCTTCTCTGTTCCTTCTTATGGAAAATTAAAAACGAAAGGGGAGGATTTCCAGCCCCCCTGCCCCCTACGCTTTTAGTCGCTTTCTACGACACGCAGGGAATACGTGGGAAGTATTCTTTCTCCCTATCTCCAGGGATATATATATATATATATATATATATATATATATATATATATATATATATATATATATATATATATATATATATATATATGCTCTCGAAATGCCTTACTATAACCTGCTAATGGCATGTGGGGTTCTTTTAGATAAATAACATGCATATCTATAAAATGCTAAAAATGTTAACTTATATTTGAGTACAAAAAGGGGATAGGGTGGGAAGAATAGGATACTCAAATTACCCGACAGAATACTTATTTTGCTTAACCTTGTTTTGTGTGTGGGTTTATATGAATTATATGAGAAACATGGTTGATAAATGTCATGGCATAATTTGCTTGTTTCTGAATAGAACACCTGAATACTGTCTTGGGCATTTTAACGTGTGAGATGGAATCCCCACACATCCCCTCTCTGCATATGGCACTGACTATATGCACACTACCTCATAACATCCATGAGCAGACTTAGGGCCTGCCAAGTGTCAGATTTCACATCATTAAGACACTATTCAAGCATCAGCGGTCACCATTTTGAAATATTGCAAACACTAAAGAGACTGAACGTCAGAGAATGTTTTTGCACAAGAACAGCTAATGCATGGGAGAAAGCCTGCCATCCACAGTTGTTACCTGGTCAAGTGATTTAAGTAATTTGGGAGGTTTGATGAATTTAGAATAAGCAACCACGAAAGCATTAAACGTATCATAGATCTGACCAAACAAGACAAAAGAGTACTCCTGTATAGACCTACAGTCGAGAGGATCTGTAAAAGTTACGAAATGGCAGGACAAGCCATTCCCCGCGACAGTGAATTATTATCGCCAGGAAGAGACGAAGAAAGGGTCTCATTCGCCAACATCCAGTCTCATTCCGTCAAGTGCAATGCACTGAAACTACAAACCCCTATCCATAACCAGGCCTCACATACCTTTCTATGGTTTTCCCCAGCTTCTTTATATACCATGGTTCAGTCCACCTCGCTCCAGTTCACGCTAGTCCATTGCACTCCCCCCGTCCCATATGTTTAGGCCCCGGACACTTAAAATCTTTTTCATTTCATTCCTTTTCTTACATCTCGAAACTATGGAACTTTCTTCCGTCCCTGGCACTTTTTAAGTCTTTTCATTTCCTCCAAAATTTGTAAATACTTTTCCTTGTCACCTTTTTTTTTCATTTTGTTAACGTCTTAATGTTTCAATGATTGTATAATTATAATAATGATGATAATAACAATGATAATAATAATAATTATTATTATTATTATTGTTATTATTATTATTATTATTATTATTATCATTATTATTATTATTATTGATTATACGGTGGTCATGATCCACTGACTTGGCAACTTGCCATGCCCATCCACCGCTTTGACTTGGAATGGACAAGTCGCCGCCATATATGACCTCACAACATAGGATGAGGTCCGTGTCGAAGCTTACACGAAGTTCTTTTCTATAGAGTCTCGTCTCGTTCGTAGTGATTTATATCTATAGATCCCGGTGGGAGACTAGGTGCAATTGGTCGGGAATGTTTCTCCTTCGCTGACTTTTTGGGTATCTCCCGGAACGATATATGAAACCGTATAAGAAAGAGGAAATAGCATACTTAAGAATATACGATAGTCAGATGAATGATACTTAGAATTAGTACACACATACACACCTGGATACGTGGCATGTGTGTGTGTAGGAGTGAAGACATGATACTTAAACACAAGGTCAAGCGACGGAGCAAAACAAGTGAAACGCTCTCTGTAACACAAATAGTAATCACACCCTCTGACAGTGAGTCAGCTGGGGATCGGACTCACATGGGTTCATTTCCTGGGTATGGCAGTCGGCCTACACCCAACCCAGGTGTTCGTTTTCCTCTCCGGACTGGTCTATATTAAATAGGTACCTGGCTTAAGCTAGTGTGTGTGTGTGTGTGTGTGTGTGTGTGTGCCTCCACACACGGGAGGAAAAACAGGGTATATACATACAAGGTTAAGATATGGGGCATCGTGAGTGTAAACCTTTTCCCGTAACACAGCAATAGACATTAATCATACATATAAACCTGGATTAGTTAGTGGGTGTATACACACACATAGCAGTAAAGACAATGCACGTGTACGGGTTTACAGAGGGAGCAACACAAGTGTAAAACTCTCTCCTCGGAACACACAAAAATACACATGGGCTTTCATGGTGTACCTTGGACTTATTGCCGTACATGTCACTTTTCTGTTAGTTATTCAATTGAAATGAAATTCATCCTCTGTTCTTAACTGTTATTCAAATATGAACCTGGGTTGATTAATATATAGCACACAGCTGTTAAACTTAGCATATGAGATATGATAATAAATAATTTTGTTTCATTGAATAAAGTAGGGTATTTCTCGTAAATTACAATGGCAATTTTGCAAAAATTCAATATAGCAATTTGTAGAATTATTCGTCTGATCCCTGCAAGCTAGATTCTTCCGCCGTAAAAAAACTAGTTCCATAAACATTCAACCTAAACCGTTTATTAGTATGTTCAGTTGGTAAATGTTTTGCATACTGTAATTATTTGGTACATTTGGCATAAATAATGAGTGACACTTGTATCAAAAATCAAACGAAAAAATTATTATTCAAGAAGGCGGACTCGCGGAGGAAGGACGTCATCCCGTCTGGCTTGCTCTTGCACCTTTTGACGAGAATCTGGTAAACATTAATGATCTGTTGGCCTGAACATGAAACGAGGCGCGGATAGAGACTTATCACCATCAAGTAAAAGGTCAAGATCGAGTGTTGGGCGATATGAGGACAGCAGTGAGGATGAGGGACGCCGAAGCAGTCGTGGAGGCAGCCCGGGACGCCGCTATCCCCCGCCTGAACCACTACACCGATCTGACCGGGATGATTTTGGACGAGCTCCTCGCGGTCCTCCACCACCCTCTTACAAGGTGCTCTGTGTTTCCAACCTTCACTCAAAGGCAAGTGACGAGATGGTAAGAGAAGCTTTGTATCGTGAGTTCAAAAGGTTCGGAGACGTGAGCGTTAAGGTATCATTGGGTGCGGACGAGCGCTTGGCTTATGTTTACTTCCGAAGCAGTGAAGAAGCCAGGGAGGCCAAACACAGTAAACCTAGGATCCTCTTTTATGATAGACCTGTTGTTGTTGAACCTGTATATGAAGCAGCAAGGGATTATATTCCTCCAAGGGGTCGGTCTCGAAGCCCCCCCGACTATGATCGAGGTTACAGGCCCAGAAGTCCTCCTGGGGCAGACTTGGAGGAGCGTTATGAGCCCAGATTTGATCGTCGCAGGCCTCCCCCAATGCCTCACAGTGACTACTATGCAGAGGGTCCTCCAATGCGGCAAGATGACTATGGTTATAGACAGCATCGAGGACGTGGAGGACCTCATGGGCATTATGGTCCTCTGATGCGTGGTGGTTTCAAGCATAATTTTGGTAGTCGTGGTGGCGGTGGTGGGGGAGGCGGTGGCGGTGGTATGATTGACAGCAAACGTGACAAGTT
The DNA here is from genome assembly GCF_036320965.1 of Panulirus ornatus. Classification (NCBI taxonomy): domain Eukaryota; kingdom Metazoa; phylum Arthropoda; class Malacostraca; order Decapoda; family Palinuridae; genus Panulirus; species Panulirus ornatus. Next base: position 17,895,896 of record NC_092291.1, read on the forward strand.
CCCAAATTATCTGCATCATGTACCTCCAGAAGAGGATCCTTTAGCTACCCGTACTTTGTTTGCTGGTAATCTTGAAATAAACATCAGTGAGGAGGAACTACGTCGCATATTTGGACGTTATGGTGTTGTGGATGATATAGACATTAAGCGGCCGCCACCTGGTACGGGAAATGCATATGCCTTTGTGCGATTTCAAAACTTAGACATGGCTCATCGTGCTAAAATAGAACTTTCTGGCCAGTATATTGGTAAATTTCAGTGTAAGATTGGTTATGGAAAAGTGATGCCAACCACAAGAGTGTGGGTTGGTGGGCTAGGACCTTGGACCTCAGTGACACAGCTTACGCAAGAATTTGACCGTTTTGGTGCTATCAAAAAGATTGAGTATGTTAAGGGTGAGAATCATGCATATATTTTATATGAGAGTCTGGATGCAGCACAAGCAGCTGTGAAAGAAATGAGAGGTGTTCCATTAGGTGGACCAGACAAAAAGCTGCGAACCGATTTTGCTGAAGTGAACCCACCCCCAGGATCTTTTCCACCAGGTTACAAGAAAGAATATGATGGAGAGTATCGGGAAGATTGGAGTACCACTGGTCGTGGTGGATATGATGAATATGGCAGTGAATACAGTGCTGGATATGGAAGAGGGCGTGGGCGTGGACGTGGCTGGCACGAGAGAGGACGTGGTGGACATAGAGGAGGTTATCATGGGGATTACCAGCAGGGTGACTACAGGGAATATGATGGTACATCTGAAGGTGGAGATCATGCTGCGAGAACTCCTGAACCTGGAGATGGAAGTGGTGATAATGGTCTTAGTAGTGCACGCACTTTAGCAGATGTTGCACGTAAGACATCAACGGCATGGCATGGGGCACTTATTCTTAAGAATTCTTCTTTTGGTACAAAGATGCATCTTATTGAAGGTGATAATGAAGTTTCTGAAATGATGCATGATGATGATGGGCGGCCGCTTTTGCGGATCACCCAGCGTCTTCGTCTTGATCAGTCTCGCCTTGATGATGTCAGTCGACGAATTAGTGCACCATCTACAGCCACAATATTATTGTCCCTACCCAGCACAACTGCACCCCAGGCTCCTGAAGAATTTGCCGTCCAGACACGGCCACTGCGTAACTTGGTAGCATACCTGAAACAGAAGGAAGCTGCTGGTGTCATCACTTTGAATGCTGGCAACAAGGAAGGAAGCATGCAGGGTGTACTTTATGCCTTCCCTCCCTGTGCTTTCTCTTTAGAGCTACTGCATCGTGTCTCCCCAGGACTGACAGAGGAGACTACGAGAGATGACCACTTGGTTATTGTGATTGTGCGTGGAACTGCAGCTTAGAAGTGACATTTACTTTAATATAAGCTATTTGTTATAATGAAATCATTATTGTTGTTAACTCATAATTTGTGCTAAGTGGCAAGTGTAATCCGTGTGCTTGAACAACTACTGCCTTATAGTAATATGTGTACAGTAGGTAATTTTGTCATGAAATTTGATTTCATAGTTACACATAAAAAGTTGAGAGGTTTGTGTTTAGTATATTATATGCTAACTTGTGACTGTTAATGAATGTATTAGCCATAACTTTTGATATTAAAAAACAAAAAATATGTAGGCTAATGTTCCAGGAAGGAAGTTTTGTTAAACAATTTTATGCAATTAATTTTTCCAGTTGTGTAATTTCATGATAAGTGTAGTGCTATTTTTAAAAATACAGTGAAGTACTGTTATTAGTGTTTGATTGTACATGTGGACCTGTTTTCACAGTGTGGTGAATATTGGTGATAGTGATAAAAGTGAAATTAGCAATGGATAAGCTCAAGCTTTTCTTTTTCAGTTTTGTGAAGTGATTTTAGTGAAGTGACCCTTAAAAGTTTGTGCTTGTGGTGGTGGATAAGCAGTTTGCTTTTTGCAGTTAGTTCAGTGCTCTTGACAACAGTGATTTTACAGTGTTATACCAGTGAAGTTCTTTATTCTTCCCAGTGTTGTGCTCATAAGAAGTGGTCACCCACTTGTTAGTGCTTTGTTTAAAAAAAAATTGTGAGTGTTATGAAAGAAGCATAATTGCTTACCCAGTGAAGTGTTTCAAAAAGTGCAGTGGCATGAAAAATGCAGTGGTTAAAAGTGCTACAGTGGCATACAATAGTAACGCGGGTGGGAAGGCATGCAGGGAGTTTGAGGGTGGGCTTATGCAGAATGCTTCAGATAATCTAAAGTGCATTTTTTTTCTTTTTTTATTAAATGAAATAGTTTCAGTTGAGAATGCAGTTCTTTCCTCAGTCATTGCCTCGAAGTCATTTCCTCCTAAAGTGATTGTAAGGTTATTTATTTATTTTTTTTTTTTTAAGTACAGTTTTAGCCACCTAAGCCAGTCTTTACTATCAGATTTTTCATATTAGCTTTTTGGTTCAATGGCTTAACTGCCCCACATCTAAAAATTAGGTTTTAAATCTTACTAAAATGAAAAGATATTCATTGGGCTGAGTGAAATAAAAGAATTTAAATTTTAAAGTCATTTTGAGCTCTGCATTTCATTAATAAACTTGCATCCATTAGTAATGTCGTTGATTGCAAATCTTTACTTGGTATTGTCGTTAATTGCAGATCTCTCACTGTTTTACAGGTACAAGACTGGCACATTTGGATTAAAGTTCCTATTTACTGTACATAAAATCAGTGATACAGTGCTTCAGATACTATAGTGACTGTTTAGTTCAAATTGGACTGTGCGGTGAAAGAAATGCGTTAAAAGTCTGCCTCGTGGATATGGGCTTCCATTTTTAATAGATTTGTTTAAATTTAAACCAAAAGTGGAGTGCAGCAGTGCAATATGTGTGGTGGTGATTTAACAGTGCATATACTAGGGAGAGTTATCAGAAAAGTATTGGTGGGTCAAGTGAATTTTGCAAAATTTAGTGCCGCAGTGAATTGGGTTTGAGGGTATTAAAATTGCGATTGGGTCATGTGTATTTAGAGAACTGCAGTAATGCAAATCTACTGTGTTGCAGTGAATTGGGCTGAGGGTGAAATTCATGAAATGCGAAAGATTTTAAGTGCAGTCGTGATCAGTGCTGGGGAAAGGAGTGAAGTCTTAATTTCTTGTGCTGGGATAATATCGTTTTGATTAGTGGGACAACATTGAAAGTTAACACGTTCATGGGAAGAATTTTTAGTGTTCATGGGGAAGTGCAGAAAATTGGCTTGTAGTTAACATATGAAAAGAAAATTTCCTTGAATTAGCCTAGTTAAAAATTCCTCAGCTGTGGAAAATCATATGGAAGTTAGCTTTAACTGAAATAATGACTATGTTTCAGTTATGGGTAAGTTCATCTTCCAAGTGATTCTTTCAGCAGAAAGTGCAGTGCAGTGGAGAATCTGAAATATTTAGTAATATTGGTGCTTCTTTCATATACTTTGCTAACTGGAAGGTGCAGTTTTACCATGAAAGATATTCACCACATTGATAAAAAGTTTAGATAATTGTGTTCAAGTGAATAGTGTTTTTAAAGTTCTTCCATTTGATAATTGAGAGTAAACTAGCACTACATGAAAATTATTTACAGCTGAAAATAGTATTAAAACAGTTCATTGTCATTATAAGGTGTTTGTGATAAGTGAAGTGTTTTCACCGTAAGTGAAATAAAGTACTGTACATAGTACGATACTGAGTAATAAAGTGGTGTAATAGTGAGTGTGAAATGTGACAGAATTAAGTACCAGTGAAGTGAGATAGTGTTGTAGTGTTGTGATAGTGTATTGACAGTGCAGTGAATGGTGTTTAGTGAAGGAACAGTGCAGACAGTGGTGATAGTGCAGCAAGACAGTGAAGTGAGTGTTAGTGTTGATAGTGCAGTGAAGATGAACATCAAAAATAATTTTTTCAGTGCATTGAAGTTACAGTTATGTGGTAGTCTCTCATACCTGCTTACATTCATATCTGAAATATTTTACTCGATAATATATATACTGAATATTAAGCTGCTCATAGTTATGAGTATTGTTAAAGGCATACACTCAAGCAGTTACTTCCATATTTGTATGGTGATAGAACAAATAAATTAAGAATCTCTTTATAGTTGAATTTGTTATTACTGCCTTTGCTTAACTGTCCTGTTGGGTATGTAGTCATACCTTGTCCTGCTCACAGTATATTTTGAACATCTTGAAAAGTCATTGGATCACTGGTCAGTGCCACATGAGTTACAAATGTCAGAAACAGCCAAACCTGTGCCAAAACATCCAATCTAACAGCCTCTGTAAGATGGCTGCTTTCCTCCTGTTTATTCAGGAGGAAATGCATATCAAGTATAGGAAAATTATTTTCTTTGAGACAAAAGGTTTTTTAATCAATATCTGTCATTGATCAAGGTTTAGCAATTATGCAACAGCGCTGTGATAGGACTGGCAACATATCTTTCTCATTTATAATGTGGAAAAGCCTTTTTATAATTGGAAGTTGCTAAGGTATTAAAGTTTATCTGCTAACAAATTAGAAAGATTTCCAATGCAGCATAATATTTATGTCATTGGATGTTTGAAGGCATATTATACTCGCTTGTTCTAATTTTTTTCACAAGCCATTAAAAAGAGAACACAATTTTGTGCTGATTGATGAAAAGCTGATGATCTGTAGCTAATATTAAAATTGCCTGTTTGTGTGTGTCTTTGCTCTATGAGAGTGATAGCTAGAAATTTGAAATTGTGCATGCAAACTAAGGGAACCCAAAGGTTGGGCATTATGGTATGGTTATTTTGGAATGATTTTTTTTTAGATGTGTTGTGTGTGTTTGTCAGCACCATAGCTCCATGACAGTGACAGAGACTTGAAAGTTTGTATTAAAGGTGTGTTATCATGGTATGAATATTTAAATGAACAGGGAGTGGTGTGTTTGTGTCAGCACCATAGCAGCAAGACAGTGACGGCTGGAAGCATTGTGTACGCACTGAAGGAAACCCCAAGAGGGTGTACATGAATTTTTTTTTAAGTTTCTGTGTCTGTGCATTTGTGATTCAGCACAATAATACTTGAGTATGAAGTTTGAAATTTGGCATCTGAGTGTAACTACCTGTTTGCACTGTATGGGGAGGAACTTTTGTATTCATTGCGCCCCATCTCCTGGACATCTTCAGCTATCATCCTTTAGATTTCTCTGTGCTTTTTGCACTTAGCATGTCTTCATTCTTTTTATTCCATTAATCCTCCACTCTTATACCATTAAAGTATTTCTTCAAATCTTTTTAATCAGGTTTGCTTAATTTCATGCTATGTTTATGGTTGTTCTGTTTGTACTTCTATCAGACTTGTCCATTGACTGTATCATTGTCTTTTACATATACTTGAAGGTTATGATAAGGTCACCCCTAACTTTTCTTTCTTATAAGGGACAAATTTAAGGTTGCAAACCTTAATTTTTTAACTTGTTCTTAAGGTACTGTCTTTGTTCTTTGAGCCTTCTATATTAGTTCCATGTGTGATTAAAAGTAGAGTGACCAGACTTAAACATATTTTACTAAAGTTTTAGCATTGTGTAGGATATTAAATGCTTAATATTTCTGTGTCCATGAACTTCAGTGTTGTTCAAATATTTGAGAGAAAAGAGTTGGGCTCCTAGATTATCCTTCCTATTCTCTTGCATGCAGATTCCAGCTGCTAGATGATGGTGATATTGTGGTCTTTCACTGTGACCCATCCTCATTATTTTAATTTAGCTAGGTTGAACCTCAGCCATATATTAACCAACTTTGGAGGTATCAAGGTCCTTTTATAAGTTAATACTGTCCTCCTTACATTTCACTTTCCTCATGACCTTTGTATCTATTGCAAGCATATGCAGGTAGAAGACTATACCTTCAGACAAGTAATTCACTTAGATCAAGAAGAGCATTGGTCCAAGAACAGAACCCCATGGCACTCTGTTGGTGACCTCAACCCATTATGAAAAGATGCCCTTTGTCCCTTTACTCTCTGTTTATCTTTTATCCATAAAAGGAATCTTCCCATTATTCTTGCCTGTTCTAGTCAGCCTCTTCATCGGGTTTCTAAATGGTACAGTTCCCCATCCGCCCACCATTTCCCACATTAGTGAGGTAGCATTAAGAACAGAGGACTGACCCTTAGAGGGAAAGTCCTCACGTGGCACTCCAAATACCAATAATCCTTTAAACCTTCCCTTTTGTCAAGGCAGATATCCATGACCAGTCATTTCATTAAACCATGTTGTCTCACTTAGGTAATTACGTCCATTTGCTACTTGAATATCTTTTCTTGAACCTTACAAACCACACTCACCAGGTAGACCATTCTATGGTTCAGTGCCTCTTCATGGTCACCTTTCTTGTAGATGAGTTTGAAGTTTGCCCTCTTACACTTTTGGCACTCTGTCCTTCTCAGGTGACATCTTGAGTAGTTCAAGAGGTTTGTCAAGTATATCTGCACTTATTTAAAACTCCCAAGACCTGGCTGCTTGTTTGCTTAGCTGCTATCTAGACTACACAGCACTCGGTTAGCTACTACATCACATAATTATTGTGTAGCTGTTGACAACTCATGGGTGGCCAATACCTTGAAGCGTTGGAACTGCCTACCTTCTCACATGTTTCCAATAAGTGTGACCTGGCATGTTTTAAAAGACGGGTTTTTCACTTCCTCCAGAATTTGTAAATACTTTTATCTCTTTTTTTTTCCCATTCATTAACCTCCTATATTTCAATTAAGGCCTGACCTTGCTGTAGACTTTTGTCCATGACTGGAACTTCCAATAAAAATAAAGTGAAATTTCAGTTGGACCATGAGTCAAGACCTTTTAGTCTGTTAAAATGTTTTCTCTAGATATCAAAATATTTTCTAAAACTCACTCCCCATGCATGTTCACTGAGGCTGGGACTATAATCTCCTCCAGTGTGAAGACACTTTGAACATGTTATTCAATTCTTACAGCATCCTTCATAATTCTTTGCCAGTCTCTTAACCAGATCAGCTGCTCCTACATGCATCAGAAGTCACTGCCTGGAAATCATTGTACTGTTAGGTTATTGTCAGTAGTTGGAAAACATGAAAATGATCATATGAGTTAAATTTGTAAACCATTTAAAGGACCACCATTTTAATAAATGGTTTTCAGCAATATTGCTCATCTGACTTTTTTTTCCGCTAGACATGGTCAGACGTCGACATCTAGGCTGGGCCTAGCCTCAAGGTTTAGGGAATGAAAGATTTATCATTGCCATATGGTACAGATGGTGTTGTATTTTGGTAGTTTCATATTCAAAAAGTTTATTGACGTAAAATAAGATATATCAAAGGGAGTGGTCAGCTTGCTGATGCACCCTCCCAGCTGACCTAAACAGGCCTCAGAAAATATATAATTCTAATAGCAAAACATTTGTACTTTTTTAAAATCCTGGGCAATACATTGTTATTAATGATATGACAAATTTGATCGGCAGCGTCAGTGATATTAGGATTTGTAAACTTTTCTATGTTATGACAATGGCATTCATAGGGTTTCAGTGTATGAGATTTTTCAACATTACCAAGTTTACATGGTATTCTTTCACTATTAACCAACTCCCAATAACATTTATAGCCTAACCTTAACCTTATTATTATGGTATCTACTCTGGTAGATGCTCTACCATAAATTATATGTGTTCCGTGAAACAGCAATATAATGTTTTGTACTTTCACTTCCGTTATTCTGAATATTTTCCATTTCTCACTCTTGCCTTATTCTAATTTCACCTTTGATTCTTCGTAAACTCATATTGGTTTGAGTCATTGTTATTTTTATTTGTTGATGAATGCCAGTATAAGATGGTATCCAGATAAACTTCACAGTATATTCATCAGCTTTCAGGTAGTAGATAATGTCTTTTCATTGTGACATGAATTCTTTATTTACAGTATTTATAGTGTTAAAAGATAAAAAAGCACTTGCTACAAATAAAGAAATATCTTTGCCTTTCACTGATGCAACTTTTAAACGTTCATATATAGCATGAAGTTCTGCACTTGTAGTTGATGTATAATCACCAACTCAGATATATATGCATCCAATATTACATCCTCTTCAAAGTATTCCCTAATTACAGTTCCACATCCAGCCTAATACCATTCACTGAGCCATCACAGTAGATATGAACTACAGTATATCTGAGAAGGCTATTGATCTTAAACAAGAAAATATGTTTGAACTCTGCTGTTCAAAGTTCATTTTTCTTAGCACCCAACTGAAGAATATCTACTGAAATTGTATCATGCAACCATGGTTGAATCCTATCAGTCTCCAGAGGTGTACAATATTTTACTGCATCATAATCTAACAAAGTCTTGTAAAATTTTGTCTAACTATTCACTTTAACATAGTTATGAAAGAGTAAGAGAGATGTGTGGTAATAAAAAGAGTGTGGTTGAGAGAGCAGAAGAGGGTGTGTCAGAGGTGAAGGGAATGAGAAGTGGGAGACCAGATTGGAGGTGTAGGGATGGAGTGAAAAAGATTTTGAGCAATCGGGGCCTGAACATGCAGGAGGGTGAAAGACGTGCAAGGAATAGAGAGAATTGGAATGATGTGGCATACCGGGGTCGATGTGCTGTCAGTGGAGTGAACCAGGGTATGTGAATTGTCTGGGGCAAAACATGGAAAGTTTTGTGGGGCCTGAATGTGGAAGGGGAGCTGTGGTTTCGGTGCGTTATACATGACAGCTAGAGACTGAGTGTAAACAAACGTGGCCTTTGTTGTCTTTTCCTAGCGCTACCTCGCGCGTATGCGGGGAGAGGGGGTTGTCATTTCACGTGTGGCGGGGTGGCAACGGAAATGAATAAAGGCAGCGAGTATGAATTATAATTTTTTTTTTCACACCATTCACCATTTCCCATGTTAGCGAGGTTGCGTTAAGAACAGAGGACTGGGCCTTTGAGGGAATATCCTCACCTCGCCCCATTCTCTGTTCCTTCTTTTGGAAAATTAAAAAAAAAACGAGAGGGGAGGATTTCCAGCTCCCTGCTCCCTTCCCTTTTAGTCACCTTCTATGACATGCAGGGAAATACATGTGTATTTTTTTAATTTTCCAAAAGGAGGAACAGAGAAGGGGGCCAGGTGAGGATATTCCCCCAAAGGCCCAGTCCTCTGTTCTTAACACTACCTCGCTAATGTGGGAAATGGCAAATAGTTTGAAAGAAAAAGAAAGATATATGTATATGTGTCTCTGTATGTATATATATGTATACGTTGAAATGTATAGGTGTGCATATATGCGTGTGTGGATGTGTATTTATATACATGTGTATGGGGGTGGGTTGGGCCATTCTTTCATCTGTTTCCTTGCGCTACCTCGCTAATGCGGGAGACAGCGACAAGGTATAATGATGATAATAATAATAATGGCTATTTTGATATTTAACAAAGAATCTAGTCCATCATCACCTTTCCCAACCATCCTTACAACAGCAGCAACAACCAACTCGTGTTTTAGATATTTGGGAGTGGAAATAGCAGCATATGGAAGCAGAAGCGAGTCATAGGCTGGGTAAGGGGGCAAAGGTTCTGGAAGCAATGAGGAATATTTGGAAAAGAGAAGCCATTATCTGGGAGGCAAAAATTGCTGTTTGAAGGTACACTAGCCCAAGCAATGTTGAATGGATGCTGTAGCTGAGGATGTGCAGTGGAGGTTAGAGGTGATGGAAATTAAATGTTGTAGAATATGTGGTGTGAGATGGTTTCATTGAGTTAGTAATACAAGGGTAAGAGGGAGTTGGGTGTGATAATGTATTTGAGAGAGCTGAAGAGGGTATGCTGAAATCATGATCAAATGGAAAGAATAAGTGAGGAGAGGTTAACATAGATGATATGGGCTTGTGTCAGAAGTGTAGGGGACGAGGAGAAAGGGAACACAAAATTAGAGACGGACAAATGGAGTTGAAAAGATTTTTAGTGTCAGGGCCTAACTAGGTGAGTGGAAGATGTGCATGGGACAGGGAATGAAAGTGATGTGGTGCCCAGGGGAAGACTTGTTGTCATTAGAATAAGCTAGGACATGTTGATTGGTTGAGGAAACTATGGAATGGTCTGTGGGACCTGTTTGTGAAGAGGGGGCTGTGGTTTCTGTTTTTACACATGACAACTAAAAATGGATTTGAGCAAATGTGGTCTTTTTTCGTCAGTTCCTGATGCTACTTTGTTAATGTGGGAAATGGCATGTAAAGTGTCTGGAGTAAACCATGGAAAGGCCTGTGGGGCCTGGGTGTGGATAGGAAGCTGTGGCTTCGGTGCATTACACATGACAGCAGGAGACTGAGTGTGAATGAATATGGCCTTTTTGTCTGTTTTCCTGGCACTACCTCGCTGAAGGAGGGGGTAGTGATGCTTTTTCCTATGTGACGGGGTAGCAACATGAATGGATAAAGGCAAGCAAGTATGAATATGTACATGTGTATATATGTTGATATGTATATGTACGTATATATGCATGTATGGGCGTTTATGTATATACATGTGTATATGAGTGGATGAGCCATTCTTCATCTGTTTCCTGCTGCTACCTAGCTGATGCAGGAAACAGCAATTAGGTATAAAGATATTGATGATTATAATAATGATAATGACAAGGGGATAAAGGTGAGTGTTCAAATTACAGAGGTATAAGTTTGTTGAGTATTCCTGGGAAATTGTATGGGAGGGTATTGACTGAGAGGGTAAAGGCATGTACAGAGCATCAGATTGGGGAAGAGCAGTGTGGTTTAAGAAGTGGTAGAGGATGTGTGGACCAGGTGTTTGCTGTGGAGAATGTATGTGAGAAATACTTTGAAAAACAGATGGACTTGTATGTAGCATTTATGGATCTGGAGAAGGCATATGGTAGAGTTTATAGAGATGCTCTGTGGAAGGTATTAAGAGTATATGGTGTGGGAGGTAAGTTGCTAAAAGCAGTGAAAAGTTTTTATCAAGGATGTAAGGCATGTGTACAAGTAGGAAGAGAGGAAAGTGATTGGTTCCCAGTGAATGTCGGTTTGCGGTAGGGGTGCGTGATGTCTCCATGGTTGTTTAATTTTTTATGGATGGGGTTGTTAGGGAGGTGAATTCAAGAGTTTTGGAGATAGGGGCAAGTATGCAGTCTGTTGTGGATGAGAGGGCTTAGGAAGTCAGTTGTTGTTCACTGATGATACAATGCTGGTGACTGATTCGAGTGAGAAACTGCAGAAGATGGTGACTGAGTTTGGTAAAGTGTGTAAAAGAAGAAAGCTGAGAGTAAATGTGAATAACAGCAAGGTTATTAGGTTCTGTAGGGTTGAGGGACAATTAAATTGGAAGGTAAGTTTGAATAGAGAAAAACTGGAGGAAGTGAAGTGTTTTAGATATCTGGGAGTGGATTTAGCAGCAGATGGAAGTGCAAGGGAGTCACAGGGTGGGGGAGGGGGCGATGGTTCTGGGAGCATTGAAGAATATGTGGAAGGCGAGAATGTTATCTTGGAGAGCAAAAGTAGGTATGTTTGAAGGAATAGTGGTTTCAACAATGTTATATGGTTGCGAGGCATGGGCTATAGACAGGGTTGTGTGGAGGAGAGTGGATGTGTTGGAAATGAAATGTTTGAGGACTATGTGTGGTATGAGGTGGTTTGATTGAGTAAGTAATGAAAGGGTAAGAGAGATGTGTGGTAATAAAAAGAGTGTGGTTTAGAGAGCAGAAGAGGGTGTATTGAAATCGTTTGGTCACATGGAGAGAATGAATGAGGAAAGATTGACAGAGATGATATATGTGTCAGAGTTGGAGGGAATGAGGAGAAGTGGGAGACCAAATTTTAGGTGGAAGGATAGGGTGAAAAAGATTTTGAGCGATCAGGGCCTGAACATGCAAAAAGTGCACTAGTCGCAATTGTACACCAGATGCAGGTAAAACCACAAGGAAACAGAAATTACAAAGTGTCAAGCTCTTTCGTATAATTATATCATCAGGACTTACTACAGATAGAGAGAACCACAATATGATATACTAACTGCCACTGGGAGGGGCAGGCAAATAAATTAAGTTACGAACTCATGTTAACTTGTGTTCTAGGTAACATATTTTACATTTTTTCTCAAGTTATCTGATTTATGTGAGCCATCATTTTGATACATATTGAGTTCTCTGCTGTATGATAAAAGATCATTCAACATTATTTCTCTCCATTACTGAGTAATTGTACCTGATAACTTGTCAGTTTGATGACCACAGTCTTTAAGGTGGACAAGTATTGCATTATATTTTTAACCGTACCTAAAACTATTTTGATGTTTAAAGCTGATATTAAGAACCATAGCAGTTTGACTCAAGTTAAATTTATCACACACTTTCCACTGGATATTGTACGCAACCTCTTTAAGCAGTTACATAATTTCTGGTAAGACTTACCTGACTATATTATTATTGATGAAAACTACATTAATATTAAAAGTTTTTAACAAAACAGGAGGTTAAAACAAGTTCTTACAATAGTGTAATACCAACAAGTTTTTGTTCACAATTGTTTCTTAAGGTTGAATACTGTAAAATTATTTTCTAGCAAGATTACAAGCTAAATCAAGGTAATATTTGGGATACTCTTATTTATAACCAGTGTCATAATTATTGCAATTTATCATCCATGAATTCAACCCCAAGAAAAATGAATGAAAATACAGAATGTTTAACTTAAATGAGGTGTGTTGAGTAGTATTGAATATATGAACAGGCATTTACAGTTTATGATACATGCCAAATTTCTGGTAAAATTATTTTCAACCCTATTGATAGTGTAAGAATGTCAAGTTATTGTCTACCTCAGTTTTAAGAGTGATTTTGAGTCTACCAAACAATTCAAGTTGATAGGAAATGAATTGTCATTTTTATCAGTAGGCCATACTTAAAGACTTTAATATTATTAAGATACTGATACCATTTGATATTTCTGTATTACTTCGTATTTTCTGTTTCCTTGTGGTTTTACTTGCATTGATGTGTATTAACTGGATTACACCACAAGTGAAAAGTCACATTTGGCAAGGCTTTATCACTGGTATTACAGTTTTGTTAAAGTGCTTCTAACTCCAAAGAAGTCTACATTTCCTTGCTACTGGAAGTAGCACAGCCTGGGACTGCAGGAACCTTCAAAAAGATCTTGGATAATGCCAAGACTCTTCTATAGAAATTGTCCCTAGGGTAATTATAAGTTAATGAAATGATATACAAAGTTGTTGCCGGACTCTGTCTACTCAAGAAGGTTACACCACAAGTGAAGTTACCTTTGGTGAGGCACTTTACCTGCACGGACTTCTATCCACCAAGGGACTACACTCAGCACAACTTCCTGTGCTAAGGAGATAACTTTCTTTGATACTATGCAGAGCGCAGGCCACGGGTAGTACCGAAATATTGTACACATCCACACATTTTATAATAACGGAAATTGTCTAGTCATCTCCCAACTAATAATGCAAGCGTGATATTAACCCTAACCGCAGACCACCGTTGCATCTCTGCCATTGGTACCAAATGCCCATCACTAAAAGGCAATACTCCATCAGATGCTTTAACTGCACTCTTTAGTACCACCACCACTACACAGTCATCCATTTAAGACCACTCGGAACGTTAGACATTCAGACCTCATTTCCCCCTTCAACACCCAGCATACATCACTACAAAATGCCCAGTCTTATTCTTAACTAGTCCACAGAACCCCAGTGATGAGCTAAACATCCTGCAGTTTAATACCACTTGCATCAGAAACACACACGCAAATAGTCAACCTATCCCTAGAACACAGCAGATGTATAACCCGCATCCAAGAAACCAAACACGTCCACATCCTCCCTACTAACTTTATAAGACAAAGACGAGGAAACAGCACTCGTCCACCAAATTACCATTCTCTAACACCAATGACACTTAAGCAGCCCAGAGACGGTGGCAGCACCTCAGAACTATAACCCCCATGAAATAACACCCTACTAACTGCACCATAGGCAACACCTTCCTGGTGTGGTGATCGTTCCTGATCGTGAGGCTTGAAACCTAGGTTTGAAACCTAGTTGCGGCAATGAGTTCAGTCAACCCAGCTGTTCATCCTTCCTTAGGGGTTCGTCGATAATATATCTAAATAAAAAGTCACCCACTACATACTCGTCCTGATATACTCCCCAACAACAAAACTTGACCAGTGTCTTAACGCCTTTCTGTGAGAAGATTCCACTGCCACCATCCCACTTGATTTAGCAATTATATCCAAGGTCCCCGAGATGAACAACTTATAAACCAGCTGCAACTTGAAAATTCTCAACTTATGCGACCAGACTTCTAACCCATCACCTCCAGTAACCAATTTGCCAAACATCACCTTTATACAACCCTGCAGACAACTTCCTTGAGCACACTACACGAAGTGTCCTCAGACTTCTAGGCGATCCTGATAACATTCCACTTTGCCACCCCTATTCATGCAACCATCAAAAAGTACACAAACTAGGGGAAAGGAGACTGGGCAGCCTTCACACAGTACATGGAAACAAAGCTCCAAATCCGTAGTATAGATACCAACCCAGTCATGCCATCTCGCACTAGTCCATCCAAGTTTACTAAAAGCACATCCCACAGGAACAATGAAAGAAATATAACCCAAACTTCTCCCGACAAGTTACACACCACATTAAAAAAAAAGAAAAGAAAAATCGCCATCAGTAGAAGTCGAACATATCCAGACTTCAAAGACCATCCACTCATGTTATCACTGAAAGACAATATGGAAACTGGCTCTCCCTCAGTAAAATTAATCGCTAAGACCCATAGCAACTATGGCACACGTTAGAGACGATCCACACCTGACTCAGTCCAAATAATATTCCTTCTCCCAAAGAACACATTGAGAACGCTGAATAGCCTTAGAAGCTCCAATGCTTGGCTTATAAGCCTGAATTCTATAATCCAATCCAATCCAAATGATTCGTGTTCATGAGGCACATCTCAAAAAGGAAACTCATGAAAAACCACAAAATCCACCAGGAAACAACTACCCAACAAACTTTCCCTCCGAATGTTACAATATATGCAATGAAAATCTTAAAGAACCCCTGTTACTGGTCCTGACTGCATACCAAACACGCACAACTATCTGGCTATATTCAACCACAGATATATTCAACCACTTTTGGCCATACAGCAAAATCCCTAACACCTGGAAGTCTGCGAACATAATGTCAGTCCTAAAACCCTCCAAACCACCCAATTACCCCTCCTCCTATTGCCCTATTTCACTTCTAATCAACAACAGAATCAAGTAATACATCCCATTCCCACCCATGCAACACGGCCTCAGACCTAACTACTACACCATTACATTACCCATTGACCTCGCGCAGCATATCCTACATGACTTAACCAATCACAGCCCCGTATCCTATAGTGGCACCACATGTGACAATGTCCTCCAACAGTCTGGCATATCCCTGGTACAGAAATAATTGACACCACCCTCAACAACAATAAAAAGCGATTGGCCACTCATAGTCGGCCGTTATGGTAACATCTCAAAAGACAGATTTCATTGGAGTTCCCTAAGGGGCACTTCTTACCCCAACCTTCCTCAGTATTTTCTTACACGACCTCCCATTACCGTCAGAAAACCGCATGAAGGTCCTCCAGACACAAGCGACCGCGTAGCACCGTAAATCGCAATAGGAAATACAAACGTGCAACATTCAATTACAAAGTGGAACAATGGCTCACCCAAAAGAGAATGTCTACTTCACAGAAGTATTGAATCCCTATTTTTTAACCCCAGACGAAGACAAATCCATCATACGCACTCCAGTCATACCGTTTAAACAAAACACCAACCATTCTAGACATCACATATGACTTTCAAACTAAATGACACTAACTGGCACCAGCTTTGGACAAAGAATCCCTCGACATCCTCTAGAAACAATGCATCTGTTCCACTGTAACCTTTGTACTTTATAAACATGTTCCGGGACCATTGCTTTTCTTGATTTAGGTAAATAACCTGCCTTATAGGATATAATCGTACCTGAATGGCTGCAGATGATGCAAGGTCATGAAGGAAGTGAAAAGCGAGGACTGCATCAGCTTACAGGGGAACCTCAGCAGACTCCAAAGTTGGTCTGATACATGGTTGATGAAATTCTGCCTGAGCAAAATTTACAGTAATGAGGATGGGGCATCGTGAGAGAAGGCTTGACTATGATCAGTATATAGCAGAAAATAAGCTTCAGGATTCTGTGTGAGAAGGACTTGGGGTGGGGGGGGGGGCAATTATTAAGGTGTAACGTGAAAATGTATGATAATCATTGCTAATATGGAACAAGAGCCAGTGATTTATCATTTCATATACCTAGAGTAGAGAGTTTTGACAAGAGTTAGTCAATGTATATCAGTGTAGTTTTACTGAATGATTTTTCATTATCTGTCACTGTCAAGAAAAAGAATGTTTAAGAAATAAGTAAAATCGTTTTCTTTGAATAAGTTCATTGCTAATGATTGATGTTTTTTTCAGCTGATTAATTTTTGTACATAGATGCTGGTAACTGAGCTTAACTTTAACATTAATTTTTTGTCGATAAGAAGTCCATTATTTTGTATCTAGCACTATCATATTTTTGTAATTTCACTGTTACTCTTTACTCAATGCCATCAGTCATTTAGAATATGCGGTTAGGACTTAACTGGAGATAAGTATATGTATGTACTTTATGTGCATCCTTTGGTAAAGCATATATTCATTGTTTAAGTATTTTGCAAAAGTAACTCACAAATCAAATGAGTTCTTGGACTAAACTTTCAAGACACTTTCAAGATACAGATAATCCAAGTCCCTCAGTGGAAAGAAGTAACTACCATACAGTATGAGTCCATGCTTTGATTTTTATGTATAATAGAATACGTTTTTTTCACAAGTCCTTGAATTAGTACTGTGGTGCCTCGACACTGGAACTTTACCAGAAAATCAATCACACATCAAGAGCTTCCAGTGAAAAGATATCTTAAAAAAGAAATTTCATTTAGTTGGTGATCAAGACCTTTTTATTTTTGGAGAGAAGTTCAGCGGCACGACGCTAGATGGCACTACAGGCAGAACGTGTGCTATTTGTCGAGGAGGTGTTGCGTGGTCTTACTATATTTCTAACATACTCTCCCATGTGTTTGTTTACTTGACCACAGTCACCACCTGCGAGCAATGGCATCGTTAGACGGTAAGAAATCTTATAAGCAGGGATCACTATATGAATAGAGTTGCATAGTTAGATACGGAAAGAGTTTTTCTTTTCGGTCTGAAAGTGCTGTCGGCACTCCTGAGGACAGTACTCATGTTGGAGATATCGCTCTGAAGGGCTGCCGGCACCCCCAGAGGACAGATGCCTAATGTGATAGTCGCCTCATAGGACAGCGTATATAGAGAGCAATCTTGATCATTTTTTTTTTACCCAGACCTGATCTTCAACTACATTAGAACTTTATCATCAGTCTTAGGTCTGCAGTGTGCTGTCTGTATATTCTTGGTATGAATATTGCAGTGCAATCCAAGCCGATGTTCACGGAAACCCTCTTAAGTCTCACCCACAGTCTCACAAACTTAGAGTCTTACTCTTTTTTTGCCCATCATTGGTGTAAGCAGAGCAGTCCAGGTCGGTTTTCACCCAAAGTTCCGGGTGAAGTTCTGAGCGGGTTCGAACGTTGTTATGGTGAACGTTGGCGTTATTCTAAGAACTTTATTCAGATTACCTTTATTTATGCCCTTCACCCATGTAAATACTTCAGTCATATCCCCCTCTACCCCTCCTCTTAAGTGAGTGTAAATTCAGTCTCTAACCCTCATAAGTGAGGTTTCAAATTCCAGGGATCATTTTTGTCATTCTGTTTTACCAGTAGTAATATTGTCCTGTTTGTAATCAGTGTTCCTGTCTTTACCCACACTAAGTGTAGTGCATTTATATATGATGAATTCCATTTTCTGTGTACCTGCCCATTCTGATAATCCATTTAAGTCCCTCTGCAAATTCACTGAATTTTCATCTGAGTCAATTACGGCCCCAGTTTTTTCTATCAGGTGAATTTACTTAAGTCAGTGATTATTATCCAAATCGTTAATATATATAATGAACAAGAGTAGTCCCAAGACTGACCCCTGAGAAACACCACTGGCTATGTTGCCCTAGTCCGATGTAACTCTGTTTATGCATACCCTCTGTTTTCTGCCAGAGCCATGCCCTAATTCAATTAAATACGCAATCCCTGATGCTGTGTGGCGCTATTTTTCTAAGCAGACCCTCATGAGGTACTCCGTCAAAAGCCTTAATTCCTTTTTTGTAAACCCATGTTGAGAATCACTAATGAGATCATGATTCTACAAGTGTTTCTATATTTTATCACTGTAATTGATTCAAGAAATTTCCTCACAATAGATGTCAGACTGATAGGACGATAATTAGAGGCAATGGATCCATCCCTTCTTAAAGATGAGAACGACATTTGCAGTCCTCTATTGCTCAGGAACTATACCTGATTCCTGACTGTTTAGATACTTTTTAAAAGCAGAACACTTACTTCCTCCTTACATTCTTTCAAGACCCTTGCATAAATACCATCTGAAATTACCCAGGATATATCAAATTAATAATGTATGCCACCTAGATTGCCCTATTTGTGATCAGATGAGCTGGTAGAACAATGTTTGATATGGCTTTGAAACAGGGGAAAATGTGGGATTAAGAATAAATCAAATTATGTTCAAATGTGACTGCCATACCTAACCCAATTTTACCTTGGCTAACCCAGCCTAGTAAGGCACAGAGTTGGGTAAATTGGGTTTAGATTGGTTTAGGCTTGATTAAACCAACATTTTGCATCCTACTGAGTTGGATTAAGAGCTGCGACATCATACAAGAACTCATAGTCATTTAGAGTCAGTGTATAGGATGAAAACATTTCTTAAATGATGATAGTTGTAGATCTTTTTAAAACTTATATGTTGATAGTTGTAGATCTTTTTAAAACTTTAAATTGGAACAACATTCTGATGTAGCATGTGGTTCAATTTTCAGCCATTTGTTACATTTAGATTGATGTGCTTTTGTCACTTACACTGCTCTGCTGGGAGGTTTCTTGATGGTGAAATTCAGATTTTTGTCATGTTATAGAGACCCAGCTGTGTTCTTACATAATGATGCAGGTCAATATATGATGATATTTCATGGAATGCTCTGTGCACTTTTGTTGCTGAAAGGAACATTGTGGTGAAACACTGTATGTGAAACATGTTGGAATTGAACAAAGGCAAATGAAATGTGGCATGTTAATAGAAACTGAAATTTCAGTTTTTCTTCTATGCATATTTTGCTTCAGAAATAAAGTTAAACAAATACAAGTGCCTCCCATTTGGGTAATCAAAATATATGCATAAATGTGCATGTAAAATCACATAAAAAAAACTATAAAAAGGAATGATATTGTTGGATGTCAGTTCACAGGCAGAGACCATTATTGAAACAAAGTAAGGGGAGAGATGTCATTGGCTAACTTGCTATAGTTTCCTTTTTCAGTGAAAATTCAATGCTTGTATATTCTTTCTCCTCTCACTTATTTTTTTCAGTAACTGCACAGCTTTTCTCCAGAAAGAAATGTTAATTTTAATAGTAATTTGGCACAAAGAAGGTACTGATACTAAAGAAAATTGCTGTAGAGTAATTACTGGCATTCTTTATATTTTATTTTCATTACACTTAACTACCATCTCCCACGTTAGTGAGGTAGTGCAAGGAAACAGACGAAGAATGGCCCAACCCACTCACATACACATGTATATCCTTAAACGCCCACACATGCACATATACATACATATGCATTTCAACGTATACATACATATAGATACACAGACGTATATACGCTTGTCCATATCCATACTTGCTGCCTTAACCCATTCCCATCGCCACCCTGCCACACATGAAAAATAGCTTATCTCTCTCTCTCTCTCTCTCTCTCTCTCTCTCTCTCTCTCTCTCTCTCTCTCTCTCTCTCTCTCTCTCTCTCTCCCTCCCCCTCCCTCCCTCCCTCCCAAGTCTCTATCTGTCATGTGTAATACACTGAAATCACAGCTCCCTTTCCACATCCAGACACCACAGACCTTCCATGGTTTACCCCAGACTCTTCACATGCCTTGGTTCAATCTATTGACAGCACATCGACTGGTATACCACATCGTTCTAACTCACTCTATTCCTTGTGCGCCTCTCACCCTCCTGTATGTTCAGGCCCCGATCTTTCAAAATCTTTTTCAATCCATCCTTCCACCTCCAATTTGGTCTCCCACTTCTTCCCTCCTCCTCTGACACGTATATGTCTTTGTCAATCTTTCCTCACTCATCCTATCCATGTGTCCAACCCATTTCAACACACCCTCTGCTGCTCTCTCAACCACACTCTTTTTATTACCACACTTCTCGCTTACCCCCCTTTCATTACTTATTTGATCAAACCACCTCAATGGTATTCGTATTTTTTTTATTATGTTTAATCGCTGTGTCCCACGTTAGTGAGGTAGCGCAAGGAAACAGACGTAGAATGGCCCAACCCACTCACATACACATGTATATACATATATACATGGTATTCTTAGAAAAATTTATTTTCATGTACAATATGAAGAATAGTAAAGTTTTACTCTGCAGATTATATGTACATTCAAAGCATAGTTCGAATTGACTATCAGATTTATCCTCCATCCTTTACGAGTCCCTTCCTATCACTGTATAGAATTTTTTTTTTTCAGGATTGAGAATACATCTATATGGTTGTGATTCACTGCAGGATAGGCTTCATTTTGCTGAAAAAGCATTTTTGGCACCTTTGAATGTCCCAGCCATCAATAAAGAGGATGTTGTTATTAAATGGTTATCACAACTCCTTACTGATAAGGTATCTCCATGTTGAATCTGTTTCTTAGCTATATATATTTTGATGATGAAAGAGTTCTGAATCTGATGTTATTACTTGTTAACTCCAAATTATTTGGTGTAAAATTTTACTTGATTTAAACAGTTAAGACAATAGTTGATGCAAAACATTTCTTTTCAGCCTTTAGGACTGCATATAGTACTAATGTTTTGGTTTTTATTAAACAGGTTGACTTGTGTTTTTAGATTTTTGATCATGCTGAGTATTCCCACCAGCATAATGCTGTTTGGTATGTCATTCAAAAGTAGCAGGCCACTGAAGGATATTTCAGAAAGTGACACTATGTTCTTGATATTTATGGTAGTCTCACTTTTCATGGCATTGTTGTTTGATTAAGATTTGATGACGTTTTAATGCTAAAGCTGTAAATTGATCAGAAATTGTTTTTTTGGCATGGCCATAAATTTTAGTGACCTAGATGCAGTTTCATGGTATTTTTATGACACTTTTGCAGAGATAGTAGACTGCTCATTGTTTTATCTCTTACAGGCAATAACGTTAAGTTCAGAGGACTTGGTGGCAGCATGGAGGACAATGAATACTCTTCTAAGCTCACGGAGACTAAAAGCCCTCTGCAAGAACAGCTGGCTATGTCCTTTGAGCTCTTCCTTCATTGAGGTATGTGGCTGATTCATTACTATTAGGCAGTGCCAGGTAATCCCAGTATCAGTTTGCTTCTTAGATATCATGTATGCTGATAAGGATGAAACTGTTTACGTAATAACTACTGTCATGCCATCTGTTTATTATCTTTGTGCACTCAAGCATTTGAGGTATACCATAGTATCTCTTATTGTGCAGCATATAGATACTGTGATCCTTATATTAACAGCATGTAATTGAATTTGCTTATAGTTGCATAATTCTTTACTCATAATAGATATTATTTCACCAAACTCCATTTTTATTTTGCTTTTGAAATGTTTCTCTGCAGAACAAGTCTGTTTTGGTACCATCTTTTTTTTTTATTAATTCCAATTTGAATCCTTAGTCCTTAATTTTTGTTGAGGTTTTGCTCCTCCCCATCTATATTCTAGGATTTTGACCTTTCTTCGTGTCTCTTTTTGAACAGCAAGTTCTTTCAGAGCTCAGGCTATGAGTGCAAAGAGCAAAAAAAGCTAAAAGATTAGTTTTGGAACTTAAAAGAAAGAAATTGTAAAAACATGAAATAAAAGAAATGTGTAGGTCTATCATGTATGTATGGAAGAATAGTATTTCCTAGACTGGTAGATTAGTTATAATGATACAGTTAAGATATACTGTACTTTCCTAAGAATGTGCTGTTCATAATCCCTATACCTTTAAAACTCTTTCCCTATCACCTTTCTTGAGTTTAGGGTCATTTGTCCCTTGTAATTTTTTTAAGGATAAAAAACAGTCAGCAGAAAAGGTTTGCCGACCCCAGTAGTGTTAAACAAAATGACACCACAAATGTTTCCAAACATTGCTCTGCCTTATGGCCTATGTTGACAGTCCTGCTGTCATCATTACTCTCGTTAGGCGGATCATTTTAAAGTTCATTACATTTTATACAATATTATGTGATTATTTGCTGATTCTTTTGCATCAGAAAATGAACAGAAAAATTATTAATGAAGATATTGCTTGCTTCACCATCCTTTTAATTAATTAAATGCTGCAAAATGTATACGTAGTATTGATGGTTTATCGTTTCAGTTCGTTTACAATTTCCAAAACTGGTGTGTCTGATTTTTACTGAAGATGAGTTTTTAAATGAATGAATAAACATGTGTGTTGGCTATTCCACTACATATTTTCATTGTTCTTTCTGAATATCTTAGCCAGAAAAATACTTGGATTGAATAATAATAATTTTCCTATACAATTTTAAGTTAACTATTAAAATGCAATTTTTATGTATTAAAACATTTTCTTTGATAAAAGAAGCTCATTTTGTAGTCATATTTAAATTACTGTCATATCATATAGTTTGTAATATTTTGATAACAATAGTTGCTACCTCTGAAAGTCAACTTGATAAACTAAACCTATTTTGAGAACCTGAGTACAATTGTAGCTCTGCATATTTCTTTTTTATACAGGAGATTGTATGCTATTCCAAAAAGTAGAAAACATTTGCCCACACAACTGCAGTGGCTCTGTCAATTAAATTATGATTATACATTGTTACAACTATGATTTTATGTTTTATACAGACTGTGGTGGACGTCATCAACAGTGGTTTAGAAGATATTGTGCGTGAGGGTGCTATCAAAGTGTGCCATACTATGGTATCCAATCCAACTTTAGCTCCTTTAGTCACCCATTCATCTGAACATTGCCTCTTTCTCACAAAAGGCCTTATAAAATGGTTACTTGAGGGCCATAAAAGTGATCTTGATGTAACACTTACATTGATGATGACAGTGGAAGTTAGCTCACATTTAAGAAGCCAGCCAAAGAGAAACTGGGCTATGACTGCTGTCATAGATCACCTATTGTTGCTTGCTGCTAGACTTGTTGTTGTCTTTTTGGATGATGACAGGGAGTTGGTGCAGAAGTTGCTTAAGGAAGTAAAGATGGTGATATCTACAAATTTGTTTCAGAATGAACTTATAGCTATGTACAGGGATACTTTGAGTACTTTGTTATCTGAAGAGACAAAGGCAGTGCTTTCTAGTGAAGTTGACAAATTATTAGTATTGATTCTGTCAGCAATTGAGAATGAGTTGGTTGAAGTTAGCCAGTGCTTATTAAAGGAGTTCCTTAATGAGTTTTTGCTTAGATTTAAAGGTCATGGAGCACTGCACTACCAAATTGTAATTGTTCTGTGTCACATGTTGGATGTATCTATTCCAAGTCCTAAAATTCCATGCATTGAAAAAAACAGTCTTGCTGCTCAGAAACTGAAACCATCAAAGCTTGATAAGGGAAAACAAGAAGCTCTTTTATATTCCATATTATATGTGGTAGAATCATCTTCATTAGACCTAATGGCAAATGTAAGTGGTGTGAACTTCAGCACATGGTTGGAAAGTTTAGGGGAAATGTTGACAAGTACTTCTCCTGAATCTACACATGGATACAAGTGCCTTCGCATCCTGTTGGCAGTCATTCCAGAGTTCATGAGTAACTGTATATTGATAAGGTTATGTGATATTTGTTGTTACAATAATGTACATGATATAGCAGCTTCTAAGGATGCCCTTTACTCAGCTTATGATGATCTACTTTGTGAAATTCTTGAGGTGTTCATCAAACTAAGAAATATAACAGAAATGTTGGGCAAGATTGTATTTGGCCTGAACGAGAATTCCGCCAGCTTGGACAATCAACAAATAATACCAGACTCGTTGCTTGTGTATGAAGGGAAGCTACTTTTTCCTCCCAGGTGAGTACAGTGTCTTATATGTAGCATGCCATTTGTTTAGTTATCTTTTTCATGGATAGGATTTTGACTAAGTATAGTGCAGGAAAAGTTAGTTGCAATTAACAAAGCAGATTCCAGCATAAGTGAAAAATTAGGAAAAACAAATGTTTTTGTAAAGACCTTTGTGTATGTCTAGGGGTGTGTGATGTCCCCGTGGTTATTTAATTTGTTTATGGATGGGGAGGTTAGGGAGGTAAATTTGAGTTTTGGAGAGAAGGATGAGTATGCAGTCTGTTAGGGATGAGAGGGCCTGGAAAATGAGTCAGTTGTTGTTTGTAAATGATACAGCTCTTGTGGCTGATTCGTGTGAGAAACTGCAGAAGTTGGTGACTGAGTTTGGAAAAGTGTGTGAAAGGAGAAAGTTGAGAGTAAATGTGAATAAGAGCAAGGTTATTAGGTTCACTAGGGTTGAGGGACAAGTTAATTGGGATGGATGTAAGTTTGAATGCAGAAAGATTGGAGGAAGTAAAGTGTTTTAGATATCTGGGAGTGGAGTTAGCAGCAAATGGAACCAAGGAAGCGGAAGTGAGTCACAGGGTGGGGAGGGGGTGAAGGTCCTGGGAATGATGAAGAATGTGTGGAAGGAGAGAACGTTGTCTTGGAGAGCAAAAATGGGTATGTTTGAAGGAATAGTAGTTCCAACAGTGTTATGTGGTTGCAAAGCAAGGGCTGTAGATGGTTGTACGAAGGAGGGTGGATGTGTTGGAAATGAAATGTTTGAGGACAATATGTGGTGCGAGATGGTTTGATCGAGTAAGTAATGAAAGGGTATGAGAGATATGTTGAAATAAAAGAGTGTGGTTGAGAGAGCAGAAGGGGGTGTGTTGAAATGGTTTGGACATATGGGGAGTGAGGAAAGATTGACAAAGAGGATATATGTGTCAGAGGTGAAGGGAATGAGGAGAAGCATGAGACCAAATTGGAGGTGGATGGATGGAGTGAAAAAGATTTTGAGCGATCAGGGCCTGAACATACAGAAGGGTGAGAGGCGTGCAAGGAATAGAGTGAATTGGAGCGATGTGGTATACTGGGGTTGATGTGGACTGAACCAGGGCATGTGAAGCATCTGGGGTAAATCATGGAAAGATCTGTGGGGCCTGGATGTGGATATTGAGGTGTGGTTTTGATGCATTACACATGACAGCTAGAGACTGAGTGTGAATGAATGTGGCCTTTTTGTCTGTTTTCCTGGCGCTGCCTCACTGAAGCGGGAATAGTGATGCTGTTTCCTGTGGTTCCCTTTGTTACTTCTATATCCCTCTCTCAAGAAAAGTTATCTGAACTGATTTATTAATGTATTGCCCATTCTTTTAATCCTCACATGCACACACAGTACAATCTTTATGTCAGTCTTCATACAGTTATGCAATATCTGTAATTTTACTTTTCTTATTTTATTATTGGCCTACATAACCCTCAGATTTATGCTGTCCATGATGAGGGCAGTTAGCAACTTGGGTCAGATGGGTCATAAACAAGTTCTGCAAGTTTGGGAACTCATGCTGTACTTTTTAACGAAAGATTGTTCTAAACTTCTTAGAGCACCAGGTATGTATAACCTCAGCAGGATTAATAAAAACATTACAGGTATTCTGTTGATACTGTCTGATGGAAGACAGCTTAGACGTACTGTATACTAAAGAACTAGATAGACATAATGGTAGTGCCATTGTATGAAGTTAAAAAATTGTGAAGAATGCCTTTGCACAGCACAGTAGTATAAGCTTGTAGATTGTGAAAGATGAAGTTTGATAGGATGATAATGTTAAAAACATCACACCGTAAAATGAAAGATTTAGAAAGATTGATCGTATGGTATGGATGTATGAAGAAGAATGTTGTGCTGAAAAAGATGAACATACATATTAAGCTAAATGAAGGTTTTTGAAATGTGCCAGGAGTGCAGTAAAACTTTTCTACTTTGGACACTGTTTATATTAGATATCAGCTTTATTAGATACCCAATGCCTGAGTGGAATGTTATATGATTTATTTGAGTTAATCTGATTAATGTGATGATAGTCCAAAGCTGTTCTCACTTGTGATCACAAACAGGTGCTTAGGTAAATACAATATAGTTTCTGTGCACAAAAATTATTTTACTACTGCATTCGTATTAAGCTAAATGAAGGTTTTTGAAATGTGCCAGGAGTGCAGTAAAACTTTTCTTCTTTGGACACTGTTTATATTAGATATCAGCTTTATTAGATACCCAATGCCTGAGTGGAATGTTATATGATTTATTTGAGTTAATCTGATTAATGTGATGATAGTCCAAAGCTGTTCTCACTTGTGATCACAAACAGGTGCTTAGGTAAATACAATATAGTTTCTGTGCACAAAAATTATTTTACTACTGCAGTCGTATGTTGTAGAATTGTGTATATTGATATATTTTTCAAATTGATATTCTGGTTCAGTACACAAACATGAGAAAAGAAATAGGATATCTAAGGTTTTAACTTTGAAAACATCCCTTCTGCATTATGAATGAACTTGTGTCATGTTTTCTCACTGATGTGGATTCCACCATATTTTGTAGGTAAAAAAAATAATAACATTCCTCCAAAAGTGATGATTTCACTGTACTTTAATAAAACATTAATACATGCATGAAGTTCAGTGTTTCTATATTATGGAGATTTGTTCATTCTGGCTTGCCGTGTTGCCATCAACATCTCTTAGTGCTTGCTGTTGTGTGTGACACTTTTGTCCCAGAAAACCTCAATTTTTTGCTTTCACATTAACATTACAGTAGTAGATATATAAGTGCGATTAGTAAGTGTAATTGTAAGTGTAGTACACAATAGAAAGTAAGTGAAATCTGCTCTTACCTCCAACCTCACCATCAGCACAATGGTTACCTCTAACATCAGTTCTAACCTCACATTCACCTTAAGCACTGGTAAGTATAGTGCAGCTTCTCTTTTTCCAGATCATTGTGTAACAGTATTGTGTATGTCACTGTACATACAGTTCAGTACATACATACAATGTCTACAAAAACTTTGTCTGCCTCCCCATACATTTTCAAATGCAATGTCTCACATTTTATTACTTTATCATCTCCCCCTTGGCCTTGATTACCATCTACAGATGTCTGGGTATGGAACTGGCATAGTTCTTAAAGTATTCTAGGTCCATATTTTGGGTATGTAGGGTTGATCTCCTGAATGAGGCAAGGCTTTGATGAGGTGTTGCAGGAAGCAGCTGCCTGAGCAAGCATTTTGAGTGCTCAGTATGCCTAGATGTCTCGTTTATTCATATTTTCTTGCTTCCAGGCAAGAATCTGGACTTTCTCCTCCTTTGAAAGATAAGGGTTAGCCATCTTGAAGCACAGGTGTAAGAACTATACAGTGCCCAGCAGAGAATTTCCCAAAATGAAGCGATTGTCTGGAGGAGTAAAGAAAGAACATTTTTCCTTAAGATAGCAAGAGGCATAGTGAGGCAGGTTGCTGGTGCTTACACCATTAGAAATGTTGGTCTTAGCGATCACATATAAGATGATTTCACCCTGAGAGTGTCATATGCTTGTGCCCACAATAAACCTGAGCTGCTTACCTCCTTTGAAAATGTATGGGGTCAGACATTGTTTTTTACGGACACTGATTGATAGTTCTAAACAGCTTTTTTATTTTGTGTTTAACCTATATGGGTGCTTTGTACATTCATTAGATGCATTGGAATGTAAGCCTGATGTACCCAATAAAGATTGTCTGATTAATGAACCAATTGCATATATTGGAAAAACAGATTGATTGGACAGGGTTTACCCCACTTAGTCCAGTAGAGAGGGTTCACTGTATACTGTTTGAGAAGGAGTCAAGTAAAGTCAGTAGATGGTAGTGTTAGATATAACACTAGTTTTATATTTTAGGTAAAAATTGTGGAAGTGCAAGGATGCTTATTTTGCCAAGGTTGATCAATATATAGATACCATCTGATATCTCACTATCTGGTTTATCTCATATATTATCCAGTAAGGAGATTGAAAAAGTTTTTGAAACCCCATGTATCAGTAGCGGGTAATTACTTCGGTAAGTAGTCATTTGCTAATGAATGCATCATCTACTTCTGCTCCAATCTGATACACTTGACTTTGGTGATTATTCAGCCTACATTCTTGTTTTAATATTGTGTATAACCTCCTTAAACCCACTTCAACTTTGAGTGTGATACAAGTGAGTCTTGTGCCTGTGGCAATAAGATCAGGAAGAGCACCAGCTTGGGATAAACTTCAGACATTTTGAGGCAGTTGATGCTGGTCTACATGGTGTTGATATCACCAGCACTCTTAGCTTGGCAAGTGTATCAGTGAGAACATTGTAAACATGCATAACGAAGAACATGGAACAAATGTTGAGGGCCTGGATCAAAGAGCAAAATCAGCATAACATCCCTTTTTTTTTTACCATATTGTATGTTTACTTAAAAAGATATCTTCCATTGCATTTCTCTTTTTTTTTTATACTTGTTTCCCATTTTCTGTATTAGCAAGGTAGCATCAGAAACTGACGACTCAGCCATGGTTATTTGAATATCTGCATTGCAATGTCTCTTGGTATTTTGTCCATGTTTTTTATGTGAAAATTAGATTGAGAAATATCTCTGTGAATGTAATCCCCCCTCATCTCGGTAAATCATGGGAAAATAAGTTCCACTGAACTGTGATTCCACTACAGGTTGTCTCCCAGGAATGCATCTCCAACTTAAAGCAGTGATTAAGTAAATGTACATGTGTGTACATGTACATGTTTGTACTTTCGTCTATGCAATTGATGTTGTGTGTGTGACATTGTGCAAAGACAATTACTGGGGAATTATGCCAAAAATTAGATATCAAGGGGATGGTTTTCCTGAGTAGGTGATGGAGTAAGGCTGCTGGGGCAAACTTCTCTAGAAAATTATTCATAGTAGTTTTGATATGACACTATCATTCAGAAGTTAATGTAATTTACATTTAAGTGTTTTTACTTTAAAATTTCAAGTTTGAAAATAGAACTTATTAGATGATCAAAATATATACTTAAAACTGTTATTTTGATATCAGCTAGTTTATGTTGGAAATCTTGCTGGTGTATTGGTAGAGAAGGCCTGTAAAGTATAGATGAAATAGAAAAGAATTATATTTCTATGTTTATTATACATAATTGCTGTTTCCCGCATCAGTGAGGTAGCACCAGGAAACTACAGAGAATGGCACACCCACTCATATACACATAAACGCCTATATATTCACATATATATACATATACATATCACATATGAACATATACATATATATACATTTACATATATACCCATGTACGTATTCATACTTGCTTGCCTTCATCCATTTCTGTCGCCACCCCACCTCACTGGAAACGGCATCGCTACCTACCCCTGCTTCAGCAAGGTAGTGCCAGGAAAACAGACAATATAAGCCACACTCGTTCACACTCAGTCTCTGTCTGTCATGTGTAATGCATTGAAACCACTGCTCCCTATCCACATCCAGGCCCTGCAGACCTTTCCATGGTTTACCCCAGATGCTTCACATGCCCTGGTTCAGTCCATTGACAGCATGTTGACCCCAGTATATCACATCATTCCAATTCATTCTATTCCTAGCACGCCTCTCTACCTCTCTGTGTTCAGCTCCCGATTGCTCAAAATCTTTTTCATTCCATCCTTCCACCTCCAATTTTGTCTCCTGCTTCTCCACCCCTGATACATATATCCTCTTTGTCTATCTCTCTTTACTCATTCTCTCCATATGTACAAACCATTTCAGTGCACCCTCCTCTACTCTCTCAACCACACACTTTTTATTTCCATACATCACTGTTATCCTTATACCCTTATACATGTCAGTATTTCATTGTTTCAGGAAAACCTGGAGACATACAGTTTGTGAGTATGGTGGTGTGGCTATTTTCATGTATTATGAAGGCCAGCCCAACCATGTTGACAGTTTCTTTAGTGGGAGTTGCACCAACCTTTGCTAACATAATGAATCGGATGGCTATCTATGGAATCAAGCCACTCATTCCTGCTATGCTGACTCAGCCTCATGTAAGTTTTGAGATTTCTTTGTTTTATTAATATTAAAGGTAAAGGAAATTTGATGTGTAATGCTTTTCAGTTATACAGTTTTATCACAGTAATTGAGTATTGCTGGAAGGTGAGGGAGGAGTATAACTAGATATAGTAAATTTTACAGAAGAAATACAAAGGAATAGTTTTAATGAAAAGAAGATATAGTAAAGAAAAATTTTCCATTCAAATTTGGAGTAGGTCAGATTGATCATATGTGCAAGAGGTAATCACTTGTGGCCAAGGATTTAAACAGCTTGCCTTCTAACACCCACGACAGTTTGTGGAGTCATAAGGGTGATTGGACTGTAAGAGGAATGAGTGAAAGTTCAGGATGGGAATGATAATTTTTCAGTAAGTAGGGTGATTAATAACTTAACCCTTTTGCCATGATAACAGAAAATCAGCCAGCAACTGGAAATGAGACTGCAACTTGCAGTTATTTCAAGTAACAAAGTTCTCCTACCAGTTTGAAAAAAAAGAAATGGAAGATCCCATGGGGTTTCCTGTCCCTCCACAAGTCAGGAAATTGCACCAGGCTTATGAAATGGGTGGCTCACACATGTTGGCTGAATGAAACTACACACATAAACAGCAACTCAGTCAGCTGATACCGATCCCCACTGAGTAATTCACGTATAAATTTATTTCCAATTTTTACTATTTTCACCATTATCTAGGTACTTTATGGATGTTATGTGTTATAGTGTCAAGTAGTAGTTAGTAGGAGCTGTAGGTAGGAGCCTCTGCAAAAACTGTGCTAGAGTTGCTGTCTTCCATTGGCTTCTTAATGGTAGGGTACTAAAGGCTGACAAGCAGCAATGGAAGTCACTAGTTATGGAGACTCTATTGTCATAGCCACCCCCTTGAGGGAGTGGCAAGTGGTAACAGGCGTCGAGATCTAGATAGGTAGATAGATGTGCCATGTGTGTGTGTTACTTGTTTAGATACACAACCGTTTTTGACAAAGAGTATGAGTTTGTGACACTGGGATGCCTAGCATCCCTTTTAAATCCAGTGCTTAAAGTATAAATGCCCTTTATAGTGTGTTCATCATTGTCAATGTGTGTTATGTATCATAATGCATACCGATATATAAATTATGAAAACATACAGTATTTTTGACAAATGCTTGTGAGTTGGCAGTGCTGAACAGATTAGTGTACCTTTCAATCCAGGCATTTAATTAATTCATGCCCTTTACAATTTCTACATTATGAGTCTAAGGAGCAAGAAAATATGTTTCACCTGAGGAAGTTTACGTCATCCTGCAGCCATCAACCATGGATACTTTGTTTTCTTTTTTTTTCTCTCCCCTACCCCCTCCTGCTTTCATGTTTTTTTTTTTGTTTTTGTTTTTTTAAATATATTAATGACAGGTATGGAGTCTCCATGATTTTCCCTTGATGAAAAAGTAGTTAAGAGTATATTACCATTTTCATATTTTACTGTAGAGTTGACACTTTTAGGGAATGCAGCTGGTTTTTCATTATCCAGCCAAATAATTATAGTTGGTAACAAAGTATGAGATAAAGCAAAGGATACTGAAACATGATGAGATTTGAGAGATTATAAGTCAAGGTTTGTGAGAGGGCACAGTTGGCTATGCAAGGGAAAACGGGATTTTCTTAAAAGATGAGTTGTTCAAAAATATGGTGAATCTTGTAACCTCATATTTCACAGTCAAAGTCAGTCCACAAAAGGTGTCATTTGGCCATCAAAAAATTGAATTACCAAGATAACCTAACCTTTTATTTGTACACCATGGTGGACCTTAGCCTTATGCTGTCTAGAGGTAGCAACAGATGATTATTCCAAGTGCTATATTTTGCATGATTTGTAGTTTTGCTGTTTTCTTTTGAAAGGCAGGTTGACCAAGGAGGTATGGCACAGTTTAAAATTTAGCAGATGTATGCTTTATAATTGTTACTTATGAATTCTTAATCTAGTTTAACATTGGGGTCCGTAAGTATTTAGTTTGTTTATGGCCTTTTATGTTGAGGTTGATGGATCATGGGAAGATTTTGTTTCATACTTGCCCACCTTTGCCACATTACCAAAGTAGCACCAGGAAGAGGCAAAGAAAGGCTGTGCTTGCTCAGATCCATTTTCTTGCTGTCATGTGCAGTGCACTGAAACCACATACCCCCATTTACACAGGCTCCACAGACCTTTCTAGGTTTCCCACCTGACTGCCTCTCATGCCATGGTTCAGTCCATTGACAGCACACTGTCCCCAGCATACCACATCACTCCAGTACACCCTATCCTGTGCATGCCTTTCACCCTCCTGCATGTTCAGGTCCCAATTTTTCAAATTCATTTTTCACTCCCATCTTTTTGTCTCCATATTAGTCTCCACATTTTCCTGTCCCCTCCACTTCTGACAAATATATCCTCTTTTTCAACCTATCCTCAATCATTCCTTCTGTATGTCCAAACCATATCCACACACCCTCTTCAGGTCTGTCAGTCACACTCTTCTTATTACTGCACCTCTCCCTTTCCTTTTTATTACTCAATCAAAACACCTCACACCACATGCTATCCTCAAACATTTCATTTCCAACACATCCATCCTTCTCATGTCCTTACATATAGCCTATACCCTGCATTCGTACTACAACATTAAGACTGCCGTACTTAATTATACCCATTTCTACCCTCCCAGTTATTGACCTCTCTTTCCACACATTCTTCAATACTCCAAGAACCTTTTCCCCCTTACCCACCTTATGACGCAAATCTTCTCCATAGTTCTTTTGCTAGCGTGTCCACTTCCAGGTATCTAAAACACTTCACTTTCTCTAAAGTTTCTTCATTCAGTCACACACCCCAGTTAACATGTCCTTTTGCCTTGCTAAACCTTATAACTTTGCTTTGATTCTCAATTAGTCTCAACTTCCTATTTTTACACATTCATCCAAACTTAGCCACCTACTTCAGTTTCTTACTCGAATCTACTACCAGTGCTGTGTCTTGAGCAAACAACTTACTTCCCAGACCCCCCCACACCCCCTACAGACTGCATACTTACCCCTCTCCAAAACTCTAGCATTTACCTCCTTCACCACACCATCCATAAACATATTGAATAGCCATGGTGTCAACAAACACCCCTGCCACAAACCAACCTTCACCTGGAACCGCTCACTTTTCTCTCTCCCTGCTGGAGTTATTTTTGCTGGGGATAGGGTAGAAAGAATATCACCTACACATCTTCTGCATGTCAAATATGGGAGTTGAGGTGAGGGAGTGTAATTCCTTCCCAGCTGCTTCATCATTTTTTAAAAGTAGGAACAAAAGGAAACAAGTGTGGTTTTTTCCTCAAAGACTTAGTTCTCTGTTCCTTGTGCTACTTTGCTGTTGTGGAAAGAGCAAGCAAGTATGGAGAAAAAGTAATATTTGTGATATTTTTAGAATCAAGGAATGTTTTATGATCATACTTCCAGCAGTTATATATTGGGCTCTTACGTTTACAGGATAATAGTTTGTCCTCTCCATTAATATTAACCTCTTTAAGATTTTGTATTGGTACTGTTATTTTTGTTCTCTTTATAGTTATAAGTATGTATGTATTGTTGCTCTCATTTTTTTTAATTCACTATGTAACTGGCTCTTTTCTTTTTACAGAATAATAATGTGTGTGGAAGTATTTTAGTCATGTGTTATACTTGGGGTGAAATTCACACCAACCTTCTCTCTACTGATCTTGGGTAAGTACTCTATTTTTCTATTAGGACTGTTTAATTTTACTTTTATCAGGTGGTGCTTTTTTAGGGAAAGTGATCAGTGGATTTGTGATCAAAAGAAAACTTGAAAAGATTCTAGTTAGCAATGTTTTGGCAAGTTGGAGTGTAAGAGGGAGGCCTTGAATAGGAGAAAATGTGCAGAATACCAGTGGATATGAAACAGGAACCATTTACAAGCATAGATTATTTTGAACATTGTATATACTTATGTAACAGCTGAGTTTTTCAGGCAGAATTTTTATGGAACAGGAGTGATGTTTTTTAAAGGTGTTTAAATCTATGCATGATGGAGGAATAACTGTTAAATCAAAACATGAAAAACATACACTAATCAGTACTGGTAAGCTACCCCATGCTTCTGGCACGTTAAACTTTTGTTCCTGTGATAGCTTACAGATAACTATATCATCATTTATGTTCATGCTGTACAGTACTATGGTAGGCTAAATAGCATATCCTAAGTTCCTCAGGCTACCAGTAGTGTAACCTTCAGTAGCCTATATTCCTTTTGCTTGGGTACATTAAGAGCAAAACAATGCTCCTTTCCCTTTGATCCATTTACCGTGACCTGTGCCCAGTTAATAGCTTTAGTGAGGCCAATTCCATCTAATATAAACCAGTTCTTAAGCTTATGACTTATTTTTACCATCAGATTGTCTTCAATGACTATGTTGTTGAGAATTGTGTACATGTTCTCTCTTTTCTCTACTTGCTTGGCCTTCATGATACATATATGCTGTCTTCTCTTCGTATTAGCTGATATTTATCCATGGTTTCATTTTTAAGTACGATGATAGTTTTTCATAACTGTCTAGTTTGATAAGACAGTAATTTCTGTTTTTGGCAATTAGATTGACATAACACTTCCAGTTTTACAAAGTGAAGTAAAATACAGTTGTGTGAGTCATGTGTTTGCTTATGACACAGCACTGGCAGATTTGAGTGAGAAACTGCAGAGGTTGGTGTCTGAGTGTAAGAGAGTGTGTGCAAGGAGGAAGTTGAGAGTAAATGTGAATGAAGCAAGATCATTAGGTCAAGTAGGGGTGCAAGTTTGAATGGAGAAAGTCTAGAGTTAAAGTGTTATAGATACCTTGGAGTGGACATAGCAGTGAATGGAACCATGGAAGCAGAAGTTAGTCATAGGGTGGATGAGAGGGCAAAGGTTTTGGAAGTATCGAGGAATGTGTGGAAAGAGGGTCATTATCTGGGAAGGTGAAAATGGGTATGTGTGAAGTTAAAGTAGTCCCAACGATGTATGGATGTTATACATGGGCTGTAGATAAGGATGTGAGTCATATGATATGTTTTGGGACGATATGTGGTGTGAAGTGGTGTAAGTAATAAAATAGTAAGAGAGAGGCATGGAAATTGGAAGAGTGTGGTTGAAAGAGCTGAAAAGGGTAAGTTGATGTGGTGTGGACATATGGAAAGAATGGATGAGAGGAGGTTGACAGAGAGGATATATGATGAAGTGGAGGGGACAAGGAGAAGGGGGAGACCAAAGTGGGAATGGAAGGATTGAGTGAAAAAGATTCTGAGTGATTGGGGCTTGAACATGTAGGAGAGTGAAAGGTCTGCATGGGTTTAGTGAACTGGAGTGATGTGGAATGCAGTGGGCAACATGCTGTAAGTGTACTGAACCAGAGCATATGAAACAGCCAAAGGGAACCACATAAAGGTCTATGGGACCTGGTTGTGAATAGGGGGCTGTGGTTTTAGTGCATTACAAATGATAGCTTGGGATAGCTTGGGAATGGATATGAGTAAATGAGGCCTTTCTTTGTTCCAGGCACTGCCTTACTAACATGGGAAACAGCAAATAAGTCTAAAAAAAATTCTTCAAAGCAAACACCTGATTTATGTATTGTCTACCACTTGTGAAACTACCTTTTTTCTCCCTGGTCTGATTCTCTGTGCATGCCCCACCTTATCAATCACCAATCTCCTATACAGCTTACCAGGTACAAATGACAAACTTATACCTCTGTAATTCAGAGTCTTTTCCTCTCGTGTCTTTATACAGTGAACATTATACATGCATTTTGCCAATTCTCTGACACCTTACCATGACCCACACATCCTCTGAAAGTCCTAACTAGCTGGTCAGCAACAGTCACCCCATTTCTTAAGAAATTCAGCTACAGTACCATCCACCTTGCTACATCTCAATTTACCAAAAGCTTTCACCATGTCTTCTTTTTTCGCCAAACCACTTTCCATGACTCTCTCACTTCTCATGCCTTCCCAGCCCATACACTTTATATCTGCCACCATACTAGCAGATACATTAAGTAATCTTTCAAGGTATTTGCTCCATCTCCTCTTTTCATCTTTGTATTTTACTACTTCCCAATTAGCCTCCTTTATTGATTTTCCCATATGTTCTTTTTTTTTCTTTTTTAGATGATTACCTCCTTCCAAAACATCTTATTCTCCCTAAAGTTTGATAATACTCACTCACCCTAATCCTCATTTGGTCATAGCAAATGAGAGTTGGGATGAAAGAACAAATTGCTCTCAATTTCAGCCCTTGCACCTTCTTAACCTCCTACTGCTTTTTTGTACATCTCTCAATCACTCACACTCCTTCCTTCCCTCTAAGTAATACTCATACTTCTCTCTTTTCTCTTTCATTAGCAACTTAGCTTCATCATCCCACCACTTTCCCCTTTCTTGCATGCCCATCTACTGCCTTTCACACTTTCTCTTGCAGGCGGTGTTGCTTCCCAAAATACCTTGCAATCCTGAGCCACTCTTCTGGCTTCATTTAGTCTCACATTTTGCCATTAGTAAATTATCCTTGCAAATTTACCTATTATGCTAGGCATACTATATGTTAGGTATGTACAAATAAGACCATTCTTCATTTGTTCTTGACTAACTTTCTAAAACAGGAAAGGCATAAGGTGTAAAAGAAATCTATTTGTGGTTGATATAACTGTTTTACATATCCATGTAATGCATGATTTTTAAATCTCCCTTTTACAGGTACTCAGAGTGGCCTGATTTACCAATAGTGCAGTCACCAAATTTGAGTCAGCCAACAGACTTCTCATATCTTTTGCCTTTTATTTTGCCTGATGCTTGGGCTCAGATATCTGCTAGAGTTGCAAACTTTGGAAATCAGCCAACACAGCTAGCATTAGTAAGTTTCTCCTGAAATGTTTTGCAATGGTCCAGCAGAGTGATTCTGTCATTCTTTGTGCATTAATATGTAATGGTGATCTTATATTCACATGATAAATGAAAAAAGAAAGATTGTGGATATAGAACTCACATGAAATTAATTGAAATGGTGTGTGTTTGAATGTAATGTAGTGTGTCTATTCTAATATATTTACCCCATGTGGGGAGAAAGTTTCCCAGGTGTGGGCCCCATCTCTTAGACTTTATTATTTGTCATAAACTGTTCAGAATCTCTTCATATACCCCGCATACATACATTTTTTATTTACATAGCTTAAGTTTTCTACTTTTGTTGTTAGAGAAGTATGTCTCGGCATCTTTTTTGCTTGTCAGTTTGTGTGGTACCCTGCAGTTGATTGGTACCTCTCTCTGTCAATAGATTTGTATAATGCACTGAAACCAGAACCCCTTATCCAACACCAGGTCAAATAGATATTTCCATAGTTCCCCAACTGCTTCATATACCCTAGTTTAGCCCATTGACAGCACAGTGTTCCCTGTATGTCACAAGTAGCTCTGTCCCTTTCATGCCTCTCATCCATCTGCATGTTCTTACCCTGAACCTTCAGAGCATCTTTCACTTCATCCTTCCTCCTCCTTCTTGGTTTCTCTTATTTCCTTGTTCCTTCCACTTCTGAAATGGATACCCTCTTAGTCATTCTCTCCTCACTCTTCCTTTCCATTTGTCCAGATCATTTCAGCACACTGTCATAGGCTCTTTGATACATATTCTTCTTACTACCACACATTTCTCTTACCCCATCATTTCTTCTTCAGTCAGCCCTCCTCACACCACATATTTTCTTCAAATATATTTAATTTCCAACACATCCACCTTCTTTACATTTTTGCAGAAGACCCACACCTTCCATAAAACACTAACGGTATTTCTGTAACATCAAACATACCCACCTTTGCTCTTAAAGACTTTGACCTCTCAACACATTCCTCAGTGTCCCCTCATCCACTCTATAGCTCACCTCAGCTCCCATGGTTCTGTACACTGCTATATTCACTCCCAGGTATCTGAAACACTTAACACCCTTTAAGTCCTCTCCATGCAAATTCAAACTCCATGAGTGAAAACTGTTGATGGAAAACATGTATTGCGTACAATTGAAGCAAAATTGAATACTGTTGTATCATATGGTTGCCAGCATCACAAATTAAAGAGAATTTAGAAGCATGTTATAAACAGAATCAAGGGGATGGAAAATATTAAGTATCATGAAAGGCTGTATAGCCTGGAAGCAAGAGAATCATATATGATGATCTGTGCATGGCAACACATTAAAGGAATAAAGGAAAATGTATTGAACCTGCACACATCTCAACAAAAAGATGCAGAGTTATTATAAATATGAGATTACCGTAGAACATAAATATATCACAAAAATACATGAAAGCCAAGCCAGAACTACAGTGACTATTCAGTGTACTATAAAAAGAAATAAACATGTGCAGAACAACTACAGAAACATTTTAAAGAAAACTTGTTTTGTGGTTGAAATTAGTCCCAGTTGAACCCAAAATAGACAATTATGTAATGCAGGTGGCAACAGAAAGGAACAGTATTATTCATCAAGCAAGACATTTGGTGAGCATTATGTTGTAGCCCTACCATCAATGCAAAGTCTCACCATAGTTACTTATAGGTGGGTAGATTGGTTGGTACTCCCCTTGCTCATTTGGATTCTGACACAAATATTGCAGAAGTCATTCTTTCCTCATTCAGTCTTTCTGTTTATTGACACCATTTCAGCACACCATGTTGAGCACTCTCAACCAAGGTCCACATACTCGCACACCTTTCTCTTTACACTGTCATTTACTTTCATTTATAAAGACAATCAACCCTACTTGCAACATGTTTTCAAGCATTTCATTTCCAACACAACGACCATATCCTGTATATTGGCATTTAGGACCCAATGCTCTTATGTTTACAGGATCATCTGGACTACTGTAACATCATGCGTACCCATCTTTTCCCTGACTGACAGTGATCTCTTTCCACATGCTCCTAAGTACATTGAGAACCTTTACACCCCTTACCTACTATATGGTTTACTTCAGCTCCCATGGTTCCATCTACTGCCATGTCTTCTTCCAGGTATCTAAAATTTAAAGCACTCTGCTTGCTCCTGGTTCTCTCCATTGAACCTCACACTCAAACCAACCAGACTCTCACCCATACTATACCTCATAACCTTACTTTTATTCACAGTGATTCTCAGCTTCTTACTTTCATACACTCTCCTAAACTCAGACACCAGCTTCTGCACTTCCTCTTTTTAATGAATTCTTCCACCAGAATCATGTCATCAGAAAATAGCAACTAATACATCTCCCAGGACCCCTGACTCTTAACATGGCCTTTCCATTTCTCCAAGATCCTCATAGTTTTGATTCCTTCACCATACCATCCATAAAGAGGTTAGACTCCCTGATGCAGACCCCTTTTCACTCTCAACCACTTGCCCTTCTCCCTTCCTACTTGCACACACACTTTATCAATAAAAACTCCTTTCTGTTTCAAATAGCTTTTCTCCCACACTATATACTTGTAGCACTTTCCACAAAGTATCTCTGTCATCTTTATCTTACATTTTTTCCAGATTCATGAGTGCCAAATGATTTTTTTCTAAAGTATATCTCACTTAGATTCTTCAAAGCATCTGCAAGGTCCACACATCCTGTACCCCTACTGAAACTTCATTGTTCTTCCCCAGTTTGATGCTCTGTGCATGCCGCCACCTTCTCAGTCACCTCTTTCCTATACAGTTTACTAGGTAAACTCAAGAAACTTATTCTTTGTAATTCAAGTATTCACTTTTGTCTTCTTTGCCCATACATAATGGCACTCTTCAGGAATTCTGTTAGTCCTCTGGCACCCCACTTTGAGCCATACATGAATTGAAAATCCTGACTAACCAGTCAACAGCAGTAATCCCCATTCTATAAAGATTCATTTTCAATCCCAACCACTCAAGCTGTTTGCCACACTTCATTTCCTAATATTAGAAAAAGAGGGCATGTAGATCAGATATTTATTTTGAAGAATGTGTGTAAGAAATTCTTAGAGAAAAAGAATTTGTATATGGCATTTATGGATCTAGAGAAAGCATATGATAGGATAGCTGGAGATGCTTTTAGGAGGTGTTTGGAATATGTGGTGAGGGAGAAAAGGTGTTAGAAGCAGTGACAAACTTTTATCAAGAGAGAAAGGCTTATGTGCAGTTAGGTAGAGAGAAGGGAGAGTGGCTCCAGATGAAGGGGGATAAGTGTCAAGGGTGTATGATGTCACCATGGCTATTTAATTTGTTTTTCTATGGGTGGTAAGGATGTAGGAGAGATGGGCAAGTTTCCAGTCTGTAGGGGATGAAGGCACCTAGAAAGTGATAGCTCATTGTAGTGAAAAAAACTGCATAAATTTATTGGAGTTTGGGATGGTATGTGAAAGGAGAAAGTTGAGAGTCTGAATGAGGAAAGAGACAGGTTACTTCAGGTGTGAGAATGAATAGAGAAAACTCAAAAGGAAGTGGGGTGTATTATACACCTAGGAGTGGACAAGCAGTGAATGGAACCATGGATGAAATGAAGGGTGAGTGAAGGAGCAAAGGTTCTAGGAGCATTGAGGAATGTGTGGAAAGACAGGTCATCATTTGGATGGGCAAAAATGAGTGTGTTTGAGGGTATGGTTATCCCATCAATGTTGTATGGATTTGAGGCATTAGCTATAGATGAGAATGTAGGGAAGAGGGTGAATGTGTTAGAAATTAAATGTTTGAGGACATTATGTGATGTGATTAGGATTGATCTGGCAAGTTATGATAGGTTAAGAGAGAGCTGGTATAAGATGAGTATGGTTGAGAGAGCTGAAGAGGGTTTACTGAAATGGTTTGGACATATGGAGAGAATGATTGAGAAGTACAC
Organism: Panulirus ornatus; assembly: GCF_036320965.1. Taxonomy (NCBI): domain Eukaryota; kingdom Metazoa; phylum Arthropoda; class Malacostraca; order Decapoda; family Palinuridae; genus Panulirus; species Panulirus ornatus. The sequence goes on from NC_092291.1 coordinate 17,937,228, forward strand.
AGTAGAAGAGTCATTAGGACCCTTAATAGAGTAATGAAGGGTAGAGGTGTAAGTATGGAAGAGAAGGGATTAAGGGATAGCGTAGTCCCCCCAACCTTGACCTATGCATTCGAAACATGAACATGGAATGAGTCACAGGCCAAGAATCCAGGCTGTGGAAGTGAGCTGTTTAAGAGGAGCATTTGGTATGATGAGATGAAACGATTAGAGGAAGGAGGGGTTGTATGAGAGATGTGGTATGGCAGGAAATGCATGGGGAATGTACTGTTGAGTGTTTTGGGCATGTGGAAAGAATGCAAGACAGGGAGTTTACAAGGAGAGCTTATAATAGTACAATTAAAGATGTTCTTGTGAGAGGAAGACCACCTGTGACATGGGGAAATAGAGTGGAAGAATACTGGAGGGAAAGAAATGGTAGAAGAATGTGTGGAGTGGTGTATGCTAGGGAGGCATGTAAGGACAGGGATAAGTGGAGACTTGTCGTGGCCACCCCCTTGATGGGAGTTCCTAGAGGGAAGGGGCTTCAGAGATATAGATAGATAGATAGATCAAGAAGAGGTTGACAAAGGAGGTATATGTATCAGAAGTGGAGAGGACAAGGAGAAGGGGGAGACCCAATTGGAGAAGGAAGGGTAGAGTGAGTGAGAATTTGAGTTCTCAGAACCATTGAGAGGTAGACGAACCAGCTGATAGCCCTCCTTGCTGCTCTTCATGCTGAGGAAAATGCTGGTGTTTTCTGCCTCTTGCTTGTCTGCTGTGACTCCAGGTCTGCTCTTGATTGGATTGCATTTAGGTCAGGGGGGAATAAGGACCTAATCCTCTGAATATGAGGGCTAACATCAACACTTCAGGATGCAGGCCATCCTGTGACATTCCTTTGGATACCTAGTCATGTAATTATCCTGGGGAATGAGGCAGCAGATGGCCTTGCCAAGACCAGCTGTAACAAGGCCACATCTGACTACATTGATCCTTGAACACTTCAACATCTTAGGACCCAGATTCACCACAAGCAGAGAGAAGCTCGGGAAGCAGCCATTCCCCTGGACTTCCTGCCCACCTGGTACGATATCCTCCATAAACTCCCTGACTTCTCGTATGTCCATGGGAGAGGTTCATGGAAGAGGGACATGATTGCTGCCCATATCATCATCAGGTACAACTTTGCTTGGGAGATTGGCATCTCTGCCTCCCCAGAGCAATGTCCTTGTGCATTATGCAAAAGACCTGACAGCCACACCCTTGACCATTACCTTCCAAGATGTCTCCACACACAATGCTTCTGTGACACCTGCTGGACCACAACTCCCTAATGTAGACATGATGATCTTCCCCATACCAGCCAGATATTATGTAAACTATATTGATTATGTGTTGAAGGAATGCCCTTCCTTTCTTATTATGTAAACAATATTGATTATGTGTTGAAGGAATGCCCTTCCTTTCTTAGGCTTTAGTAAGCCCCATTGTTATATTTATATGTTCTCGTGACACCTGCCAGATGCTTCTGGTGGTATTGTACAGGGTAACTTAGTGACAGCACTAGGATCCCATTCCTCTATCAAGGAATAAAGTATTGAAATTAAATTGAATTACCCAGAGCCTGAACATGCAGGAGGGTGAAAGGCATGCATGGGATAGTGAATTGGAGTGATGTAGTATACAGGGAGCAATGTGTTGTCAGTGGACTGAACGAAGGCACATGAAACAGCTTAAAGAGCCCGGTTGTGTATATTGGTTTCAGTACACTGCACATGACAGCTAGAGAGTATGAATGGGCAAATGCAGCCTTTCTTTATCTCTGCCTGGTGCTACTTTGGTAATGTGGGAAACAGTAATCTTGAATGAAAAAAGTAATAATGATAATAATGATAATGATGTTAGTAATGATTAATATGAGTTACTTTCTTTAAAGGTAGAGAGATCTTAACTCATTTGCATTTTGTTACAGGTGCAACTAGTTATTCAAAAACTCAGCTTAGCAGCTCTTGAACAGCAGAAAAATATTGTGTGTCAAGATTCAGTGTCAGACCAGCCAATCCCAGCTGCAGTCAGACAGACAATGGAATCAGTTGTCAAGTATTTGATGAATGCCATGGACACCTGGGGAAGCAATATGTCTCACTTGATGGTTGTCCATCTTGCATACATTCTCCCTTTCATCCATAACAATCATCTGCCAGCTTTATCAAGGTTAGTACTGTACTCATTAAATGCTATGTTGTTTACTTTCATAATTTCTCTTTGCTGGTTTGTTCCAGGAGCATTGAAGTATTGTGTGTACATTAAGGTGTTTAGGGCTTCTTAATGCCCCATCTAAATTTTGCTCTGGGCAATGTAAGTGGCAGCTTGTTCATTTCAGGTTTGCCTTTAGTCAGAGTACCCCACAGTAGTGACGTCACTGACCCACTTGCTCTATAGAGCATGTATTGGTTTTGGATCACATTTAGCATGGCTATCTTCCACAAGCTTTGCAATTTTTTTTTCTTTTTTACTGTTTTCCCATTTCTAAATGGATTTTTATATCTTTATTGTTTCGAGAGTGTAGGTGTCCTCTTCCTTCTCCTTTTTGTCCTCATCTGTATAATCACAGTACTGTATTTTTTATTACACTACATTCTGGTATAGACTCATATAAGAGAATTACCAACATCAGTCAGTCATAATTAGATCTGCAAGGAGAGGAGGAGTTAAAAAATGTGGAATTAGTCCAAAGATTATGAAGGGTGTCATGAGGTGAGAGAGGAACTTAAGGATTTCTAAAATGTAGTCATTGGTGTAAACAAAAATACAGTGTAGTGAAGGGTATCATAATCAGTGAAAAGAATGCGAATTCATTGAAAAGCAAATTAGGTCTTATGGGTCTCTAGATGACCTAGAGTCTTTTCAGTTAGAGGAAAGTTAGAAGTGGTCAGTAGGAACATTAGGTAGGAGCCTCTGCAAACACTGCTGTAGAATTGCCCTCTGCCAGTGGCCTGTTAATGGTGAGGCACTGGAGACTGTGGCCATGGCCATCCCCTTGAGGGATTTCCTTATGAGAATAGGCTTCATAGATACAGATAGATAAGAAATGACTTAAAGACAAAATATGTTGACAACAGTGCACAGGAAGGTGTAAATGAAGCATGTAGGAGAAAGGACTGAAACATGCACAGAATTTATTGGCACTAGTGGGCATGGAGGTGCAGAAGGAGCAATTTCAGTAGCTGATTAGTGGACAAAGAGCATAAAGTTGTTGCACAAGAACATAGACCTGTGGTCATACAAACAAAGGTATTTATGTATTTTATTTTAATATACTTGATCGCCATTTCCGGAATTAGCGAGGTAGCACCAAGAAACAGACAAAGAATGGCCCTTCCACTCGTATACACATTTATACACATAAACACCTATACACACACATATACGTACATATACATATCAACGTATACATACATATACATACACATACACAAACATATACATACATACACATGTACATAATCATACTTGCTTGCCTTCTTCCATTCCTGGTGATGCACCACCCCACAGGAAACAGCACTGCTTCCCCCCTGCTTCAGCAAGGTATAGCACCAGGAAAACGTACAAAAATGGCCACACTTGTTTACACTCAGTCTCTACCTGTTATGTGTAATGAACCGAAACCACAGGCCCCACAGACCTTTCCATGGTTTACCCCAGACGTTTCACATGCCCTGATTCAGTCCATTGACAGCACATCAATCCCAGTACACCACATTGTTCCAATTTGCTCTACCTCTTGCATGCCTCTCACCCTCCTTATATTTAGGCCCTGATTGCTCAAAATCTTTTTCATTCCATTCTTCCGTCTCCAATTTGGTCTCCTGCTTCTCCTTGTTCCCTCCACCTCTGACACATGTATCCTTTTGTCAACCTTTCCTCACTCATTCTCTCCATATATCCACACAGTTTCAACACACCCTCTTCTGCTATCTCAACCCCAGTCGCCTCACATGCCCTGGTTCAATATACAGCTTACCAGGTACAAATGACAAACTTGTACCTCTAATTCAAAGACTCTTTTCCTCTCGTGTCTTTATACGGTGACATTATACTTACATTTTACCAATTCTCTGTCACCTTGCCATGACCCACACATCCACTGAGTCCTAACTAACTGGTCAGCAACAGTCACCCCATGTCTTAAGAAATTCAGCTGTAGTACCATCCACCTGTTTTGTGTTAATATCTATAGCTGATTTTTTCCTAAGTTCAGAGAATAGGAATGGAAATTTAACTTGAGAGAGTAACTATAAAGATAATAAGATTTTTAAGCATTTTGGCTGTTAGCAAAATGGAAATTGAATCTATTTAATAATTTTTTCTCATTCATTTTAGGTATTTGGTGAGTGGCATAAGAGAAGGAGAGACAGCATGGCAAGAATATGTTAAAAGTCATCACTTTCATGAGGCTAGCAGACTCCATCCCTACATCTTATCCACCATTTGCTCCACTTTGGTTATGAAATCAAGCTCAAGTAAACGAAAGATATCAGAAATAGAGACCTGTCCAACTACAGATAAGAATTATTGCATCAAACTCTTGAAAAAGATGGCTAGAATTGCCCCCCTTCTCCAGGAATTTGATTTGATAAAGGAGGAGGAAAATGCAATGTGGGAGATATTGCAGGAGTGTGGGGACATATTAAGGAAATTGATAGAAAATGCAAATACAAGCAACAGAAATATAGATAATACTTCGGATTTGGATGGAATGATTGACTTGTTAGGAAGCTTTCCTCTGTCATGTCTTAACGAAGGATTTCAAACTGCTGTTTTGCTTGTTCTTTTTGCACTGTTGGTTCAGGAAGGTCCTGAGAGGAAAAAGCCAAATTTTTCTTTGTTACATCTTATTAACCTAGCTTTGTGCTCACAGTGCCGTTTTAGATTGTTTAGAGTTACAAATGCAAGCTCTTTATTACTTTGGTTAATTCGGTGGAGACTTACGCTTCCATTCTCTCTCATCATGCAACACATGGTCAACCTAGACAAAATAGTACTGAAGAAAAAAACAGGTCAATACCCAGTAGAATTATTAGTTGATCAAACAATAAGTGGATCAACAAGTGAAGCATTGACAAGTAATAGGTTTGATCATCTTTTAAGTTCTCTTTTTTTCAAGTTGACATCTGCTAATAGCAATGGAAATCATATAAAAGCATTAGGAGAATTCATCACTGCATCTCCTGAAGCAACCACGGATGCTGAACTGTTCTTACAGCCTGCTGTTTTCCTCATGGCAGCTTGCTATAAGGTAGATAGAACCATTTGCTCTTATGTTGTGGAACATTGGCTGTAGCCTATTCACTTTCTATATTTTTTGTCATTCATGCTGCCTATAGTGTCCTGTAGTCTTCTACATGCAATTTCTTTTTGTTCTTTCTACATCCCATTTTATATTTCAGCCAAACTAACTTTTATATGTTACCCTGTATAAAAAATATTATTTATTTATTTTGCTTTGTCGCTGTCTTCTGCATTAGCGAGATAGTGCAAGGAAACAGACAAAAGAATGGCCCAACCCACCCACATACACATGTATATACCTACACGTCCACACACGCAATATACATACCTATACCTCTCAATGTGTACATATATATATACACACACAGACATATGCATATATACACATGTACATGATACATACTGTCTGCCCTTATTCATTCCCATCGCCACCCCGCCACACATGAAATACCAACCCCCTCCCCCCTTATGTGCGTGAGGTAGCGCTAGTAAGAGACAACAAAGGCCACATTTGTTCACACTCCGTTTCTAGCTGTCATGTAATAATGCACCGAAACCACAGCTCCCTTTCCACATCCAGGCCCCACAGAACTTTCCATGGTTTACCCCAGATGCTTCACATGCCCTGGTTCAATCCAATGACAGCACGTCAACCCCAGTATACCACATCGTTCCAGTTCACTCTATTCCTTGCACGCCTTTCACCCTCCTGCATGTTCAGGCCCCGATCACTCAAAAAAGTAGTTAAAATAAACAGTAGCCTCCACAAAGTTTGTAGAAAACTGTAGACCACTAATGTTCCTACTTGAAATTAACAAAAGCATTTGGTTTTGACCTTAACTTTGACCTTACTTTTTAGAACCTGAGTAGGGGAAGTTCAGGTCATTTCTTCACTTCTCATTTTTAATTTTGACCTTAACTTTGACCTTACTTTTTATAACCTGAGTAGGGGAAGTTCAGGTCATTTCTCCACTTCTCATTTTTAATTTTCCAAAAGAGGGAACAGAGAAGGGGGCCAAGTGAGGATATTCCCTCAAAGGCTCAGTCCTCTGTTCTTAGTGCTACCTCACTAACACAGGAAATGGCGAATAGTATGAAAAAAAAAACAACTTTCCAATGATTTTATCACACCACATATCTTTTTCATCTTTCCACCTAATTCCAGCTGTACTGTGTCTGCTTTCTGTCTCTTTTGACCTACCCTCTCTAGTAGAAATAATAAGCACTACTTTTTTTACGAAGGCAAAGGGGATATAGGTGAGTGTTCAAACTACAGAGGCATGAGTTTGTTGAATATTCCTGGAAAATTATATGTGAGGGTGGGTATTCTTTGAGAGGGTGAAGGCATGTACGGAGCATCAGATTGGGGAAGAGCAGTGTGGTTTCAGAACTGGTAGAGGATGTGTGGATCAGGTGTTTGCTTTGAAAAATGTATGTGAGAAATACTTTGAAAAACAGATGGATTTTTCTGTAGCATTTATGGATTTGGAGAAGGCATATGATAGGGTTGATAGAGCTGCTTTGTGGGAGGTCTTAAGGGTATATGGTGTGGGAGGTAAGTTGTTAGAAGCAGTGAAATTTTTTACCAAGGATGTAAGGCATGCATACGAGCAGGAAGAGAGGAGAGTGATTGGTTCCCAGTGAATGTCAGTGTGCGGCAGGGGTGTGTGATGTTCCCATGGTTGTTTAATTTGTTTATGGATGGGGTGGTTAGGTAGGTAAATGCAAGAGTTTTGGAGAGAAGGTTGAGTATTCAGTCTGTTGGGGATGAGAAGGCCTGGGAAGTGAGTCAGTTGTTGTTCACTGATGATAGGGCTCTAGTGGCTGATTCAAGTGAGAAACTACAGAAGTTGGTGACTGAGTTTGGAAAAGTGTGTGAAAGAAAGTTTAGAGTAAATGTGAACAAGAGCAAGGTTATTAGGTTCAGTAGGGTTTAGGGACAAGTTAACTGGGATGTAAGTTTGAATGGAGAAAATTTTAAAGGAAGTGAAGTGTTTTAGATATCTAGGAGTGGACTAAGTAACGAATGGAAGTATGGAACCAGAAGTAAGTCACAGGGTGGGGAGAGGGATTGAGAGTTCTGGGAGTGATGAAGAATGTGTGGAAGGAGAGAGTGTTATCTCAGAGAGCAAAAATGTTTATGTTATATGTTTGCGAGGCATGGGCTATGGGTAAGATTGTACGGAGGCAGGGTGGATGTGTTGGATATGAAATGTTTGAGGACAATACATGGCATGAGGTGGTTTGATTAAGTAATGAAAGAGTAAGAAATATGTGTGGAAGTAAAAAGAGTGTGATTGAGAGAGAAGAAGAGGGTGTATTGAAATGGTTTGGACATATGAATAGAATGAATAAGGAAAGATTGACAAAGAGGATATATGTGTTAGAGGTGGAGGGAACAAGGAGAAGTGGGAGACCAAATTGGAGATGGAAGGATGGAGTGAAAAAGATTTTGAGTGATCAAAGCCTGAACATACAGGAGGGTGAGAGGCTTGCGAGGAATAGAGTGAATTGGAATGATGTGGTATATCGGGGTCGACATGCTGTCAGTGGACTGAATCAGGGCATGTGAAACATCTGGGGTAAACCATGAAAAGGTCTGTGGGGCCTGGATGTGGATAGGGAGCTGTGTTTTTGGTGCATTACACATTACACATAACAGCTAGAGACATTGTGAATGAATGTGACCTTTTTTTGTCTTTTCCTGGCACTACCTCACTGAAGGGAGGGATACTGTTTCCTGTGTGGCAGGGTAGTGACAGGAATGGTTAAAGGCAAGCATGTATGAATATGTACATGTGTATATATGTATATGTACCTGTGTATATATGTATATGTCTGTGTATATATACGTATATATACGTTGATATGTATGTGTACGTGTATGGGCCTTTATGTATATATTTGTGAATATGAATGGTTGGGTCATTCTTCGTCTGTTTCCTGGTGTTACCTTGCTGATGTGGGATACTGATTAAGTATAATAAATAGATATATGATGATCTTGTTCTGCACCTGTGAAATTAGATCTTTCAGGTGATTTAACACTTTTTTAGTTTAATCAAGCCTCTTTGTCCCCATGAGGATGATCAGTATTGTTTTTTCATTTTTCTCAAGCTTGCATATCAACTTATGATTGTTAGCTTGCTCAAGCAAAGATTTATACTCTTTATGTTTACTGTTTTCTGAAATATTGTTGAAAGTTTTATTATTCAGATATGCATAATTAATGCACTTTTCACTTCTGCCCAAAAGTCATTTTTCATGTCTCTTAACCTCTCTAGAGCCACTGCCTGATGTGTCTGTTAACATTTGCAAGTTTTGCATTGTTTCCTACCACAGTATTCCTTTTCTACATATTCTTTATACCCATTTTCATGTGCAATCTTCATTTGCAGAAAGCATAACATGAGTTAAAGATACTGTTTTTCACCATGTGAAATTACAGCTTTTGCCTAATTCTATCTGAGATAATATTATTTCCTTAACAGAAGTTTGGTGCTTCCTGCAAGTGGACAATGCGTCGCTTGACAACTTGGACCCTTCAACAAATGAAGAAGATGGATCTTGCTAAGATAGCTCCTGCATCTGCTGCAGCTATCCTTACTGCTCACACTATTATTGTGTTAACAAAAACATCTTGTAGGGCTAGAAAGAAAAATGTCAATAATGATAGTAAGAATGTAGACAGTACCACTGAGGAGGCCAGTAAAAACTTGACAGAAAACAGTGAGGAACTTAAAAAGGAAGTAGAAAGTTGTGAACCTCAAGAAAAAACACAAAAAACCCATAAGTGGCAGAAACTCTTAGGATGTAGTTTCAAGTTGGCTGAACTGTGTCTTTCTAGTGGTCACCCTGAGTTGGAAAAGTATGCTCTTACATTTCTTTCTACAGTGTCTCAACATTCTGATTCACTGCAATCCTTTCTTCCATCCCATTTTCTTAATACTATGTGGACAGCCTTGTCAGATCCATCTCGCTCATTAGCAGGCATTAACTGTGACTTGTTTCAAAGCTTCAAGTTGGCTTTAGAACCTTTCTTGTTAACTGCCTCTCCGGATGACTATGAAAAATTGCTTCAAGATTTGCTAAGACGTACAAACATGTCTGGACCTGACTTGACTCACACACTCATGCTTTGGCGACTTGTCATAGCTTCAAAAGTATTTGGAGCTAATGGAACTCTAAAACGTTTTGCTCTAGGGCACCTGATATCTATGCTTGTGAATATCACCAATTCATATCATACAACTGGAGAATGTGACAGCTCATACCTTATTCCTGTTTTGGAAACACTAAAGGAGCTAATGAATACTCATCTCCGCTTTGGGGCACAGTCTAGAGCAATTGTTCTCTCACCTTGCTCAACCATACATCTACAGAGTTTACCAGTCAGTGAGTTTAGTAAGGTAAGATATACTTTTGTTGGGCTTTACTAGGATCAGTTGAAAGATTAATACTGTAAAATATATATCATGACTAAATGGCATGTTTCTTATACTCTTTTTTATTATGTAATACAGATGTGAAGGTGGAAGATGGTATAAGTTTTCTGAGCATAACAATGAGATGAGGATACTGTAGGCTGGAAGCCCTTGGCCACGTTACATGTGGACACCTCTTTTCTTTTCGTATCTGTTCAGTGTTTCCCAAGTTAAAAAGACATATTTTATCCTTGGGGTCGGGGAGAAACATTTCTATCTCCATATTCCTTGCATGTCATAGAATTATAGGCAACTAAAGGGGATGGGAATGGGGGGTTGGAAAACCTCCTCTCCTTGTATTTCAATTTCTGAAAGACAGAACTGTGGATGAAGCCAAGAGGAAGTGCTCATCCTTATTGAAGGCTCAGGCTAGGGTGTCTGAATGTGTGTGGATGTACCCTAAATGAGAAGAAAATAGAGATAGATAGTATGTATAAGAAAAGAAACCTGGATGTTCTGGCTTTGAGTGAAACAAAGCGCATAGGGTAAAGGGGATGAATGGTTTTGAAATGTCGTAGAAGTGAAGCCAGGGAGTGGTGAGGGGACAAAAGCTAAAGAGTAGTAGTACTTCTGAAACAGTTTGTGAGAGATGGGTGGCTATTAGTGCTAAGGCAACTGGCCATGAGAAGAAAGATCATGACAGGCTAGTGTTTTAGCAGCAGCTGAGTGAGTGTGTCAGCAGTTTTGATGTAAAAGACCAGGTGTTGGTGGTGGGTGATTTGAATGCGAAGGGAAGTAATGTGGCAGTTAATGGTATAATTTAGGGGCATGGGGTATTCAGCCTATGAATGGAAGTGTGAAGAGCATGTTGAGTTGTGTGCTGTAAAAAGACTGTTGGTTAGGATTACGTGGTTTAAAAAGGACATATTCAAGTATACGTATGTGAGTAGGAAAAATGGTTAGCAGGCATTATTGGATTACATAACAGTTGAAAGGCATGTAAAAGAGAGACTTTGGATGTAATTGTTCTGAGAGGGGTGGCTGGTGAAGATATGTAGTGGTTTTTGGAAAAGAGTAAACAGTATCAGAGATGAGAGTGGTGAGAGTAAGTAAGCTTGGAAAAGAGATTTGTGTAAAGAAATACCAGGAGAGATTGAGTTTAGACTAAATGAAACAAGAGGAGTGGGTGAAGAACTTGAGGTACTTTGGGAAGTAGTACTTGCATGTGCATGAGATGCATGTGGCATGCAAATGGTGGGAGATGGGCAGATTTGAAAGGATAGTGAGTGGTGGGATGAAGAGGTAAAGTTGCTAGTTCCAGAGAACAAGGAGACATTTGGGCGGGTATAGGGAAGGAGTGCAAATGATTGGGGTATGTATGAGAGAAAGTGGTTGGAGGTCAATAGGAAGGTGCAAGGGTTAAAAAGGAAGGCAAATGAGAGTTGGGGTGAGCAAGTATCAGTAAACTTTAGAGTGAATAAGATGATGTTTTGGAAGGAGGTTAATATTGTGCAGAAAACAAGAGAACGAATGGGAACATCGGTGAAGGGTGCTAAAGGGAGAGTGATAGGTAGTGATGAAGGTAGGACGAGAAGGGGAGTATGAGTATTTTGAAGGACTGTTGAATGTGTTGGATAATTGGATGGCAGATTTAGAGTATTTGGGTCATGGTGGTACACAAAGTAAGAGAGAGTGGTTTAGTGAAAAGAAAAGAGGTGATGAAAACCTTACATAAGATGAAATATGGCAAGGTGACTGGAGTGAATGGTATTACAGTTGAATTAATTAAGAAAAGGGGGTGACTGTGTTGTTGATTGGTTAGGATGTTAATTGTATGTGTGGATCATGGTGAGGTGCCTGAAAATTGGCAGAATCCATGTATTGTGCCACTGTATAAAGATAAGGAGAAAAAGGTGAGAGTTCAAACTACTGAGATGTAAGTTTGTTGAGTGTACCTGGTAAGTTGTATGGGAGAGTATTGATTGAGAGGGTAAAGGCATGTAGAGAGCATCAGATTGGGGAGGAGCAGTGAGGTTTCAGAAGCAGAAGAGGATGTGTGGATCAGGTGTTTGCTCTAAAGAATATTTGTGAGAAATACATAGAAAAGCAGTTGAATTTGTATGTGGCATTTATGGATCTGGAGAAGGCATGTGATAGGGTTGATAGAGATGCTTTGTGGAAGATCTTAAGAATTTGTGGTGTGTGAGGTAAGCTGCTAGAAGCAGTGAAAGGTTTTTATCAAGGATGTAAGGCATGTGTTTAAGTTGGAAGAGAGGAGAGTGAATGGTTCCAAGTGAAGGTTGGCCTGTGGTGGGGTGTGTAATGTCACCATGGATGTTTATTTGTTTATGGATGGGGTGATGAGAGAGGTAAATGGGCAAGTCTTGGTCAAAGGGGCGAGTATGCAGTGTGTTGGGGATGAGAGGGCATGGGAAATGAGTCAGTTGTTGCTTGTTGATGATTCAGCACTGGTGACTCATTCAAAAGAGAAACAGCTAAAGTTGGTGACTGAGTTTAGAAGAGTTGACTGAGTTTAGAAGAGTGTGTGAAAGGAGAAAGTAGAGAGTGAATGTGAATAAAATCAAGGTTCTTAGGTTCTGTAGAGTTGAGACAAGTTAGTTAGGATGTAAGTTTGAATCGAGAAAAATTGGAGGAAGTGAAGTGTTTTAGATATCTGGTTTCGGACATGTCAGCGAAAGGAACCATGGAAGTGGAAGTGTCATAGGTATGAGAGGTGGCGAAGAATCTAGGAACATTGAAGAATGAGTGGAAAGAGAGAACGTTATATGAGAGGGCAAAAATGGGTATGCTTAAAGGAATAGTAGTCCCAATACTAATATATGGTTGCGAAACTTGGGCTTTGGATAGGGTTGTGTGGAGGAGGGTGGATATGTTGGGAATTAAATGTTTGAGGACACAAAGACACCAAACACTTGCTACTTTATTGCCCAGCACTCTGAATATATACATGCACATACAACATCACTAGACTTATGACTTATAGTCCTCATAGGTGGATGTGGCTGGCTTCCTGCAGTAGCCCCATAAATATAGAAGGGATTTGTGTGACAAGAAGTTAGTTTTATGTAAGTATATATTCTACTTTCATTTTTACTCAAGCTCATCATTAGCAGTAAATAACATGGTGTTCATAATTTTGCACTTTATATACTGAAAATGAAAATAAGGGCGATTTGCAGATATATGTGGGGATGGTATTGGAGGTGGATTACATAAAAAGATAATTGGGTGTAATTGTTATGTAATTTCTTCCACATAAACAAAGGCCAAGCTGAGGGTGATAGGGTGGCCTTCCATGCCATACATGGGGAGGGTATTGGTGGTTTCATTTCTCAGATGTTCAAGCTCTTTACCGAAGTCCAACATTATCCAGGATTACATAGAGAAAATTGAGTGCATTTGTTATGTAATCTCTTCCACTTAAATGAAGACCAAGTTAAGGGTGTGGGGGTGGCCACCCATGCTGGCTACCTTCATCCTTAAGTAATACTGCTAAGATTGCCCTCTCAGTCACTTATTCCTTCACATTTCTCACTTTAGTTTTCTTCATTTTCCTCAGTTCCTGATACTTATCATTTTTGTACCTATTCATCACATAAGTTATCAAACAGTCTACATATTTTCCCTGGGGACAGTGCATATGCATGACCTGCAGGTTGACAACCATGTTTCTATAATGATTGTGCTAGGGGTACTTGGGTGAGCAGAATTTTTTTCTTATATTTTCTTGGAAACAAAAACTTGTATAGGCTGCTAATGGTACAAGAAGCCAACTCATGATTCAAGCAGAGGTATAGAAGGGTAAATAATTTCATAATATTGGGAGCCACTGTGTTCCACGGAAAGAGCTTTGGTCACATTGTGGTACTGTTTTCTTTGAGGGGATATAGCTTTTTTTGGTGATTGCGGCAGTGTTTTTGATTGGTTTGTCACACTGCCCTTCAGGACACATTATAGTTACATTTTTGCATGCATGAATTGTGATTGTGGCATTTTTTGTTGTCTCTGCCTGTTTTGCCAGTGTCAGCCATATAATTTCAACAGCTTTATGGGAGAAATACATGGAGAAGGGCATGAAAGAATTTTAGCTCAAAAACATGATTTTGAAAAAACTAACTCAAAACTGACTTTTTATACTCATTAGATTCATTTAACCTAATTTAAGATTAATTTGCAGGTCTTCACTCTTGTTGCTGATATTGTTAATTGCATTGTGGTACATCATAGCATTGTAGTAATGGAGCGAACACCATCTGTCTTAGCAGCAATTACACACCTCACAACATCACTTATAGCTCAAGCCAATCAAGATCATAAACTGAAAGACGACCAAATAAAAGTAAGTGAGGGTTTAGTGTTGACCTTTGTGCTGGAAGATGAGAAAAAATTAGGAAAATTTTGATACTCGTAAGTGTATTGGCATGGAATGGAAGAGCGAGAACTTTATGTAAGGAAAGAGAATTAGGTTAATAGTGATGATGATTTCTTTCTCATACATAAGAGACTTGAGTGATATGCAATCTTGGCCCAACTCCTTTGCTCATTCAAATATTAATCTTTCCCCTTTAATGTTCTTCCTGTGGATTAATGTCTAGTTCTTTTGATGTAGTAGGGTTTAAAGTAAGTAGAAACATGCAACTTGTTATGGAAAGTCCAGTCCAAACGAGCCAAGCTAAATATGGAAAAGCAACCAAACTAAGAGCACTTACTTGTGGCTTAGATATTTCGTGGATTGATAATACCTTATGAGAATATTTTATTGTTTGCATTTCTTTCTATTTCAGCTGCTATTAATCAGCTAGTAGTAATATCATATAGCATGCTTTACAGAGTTTGCATCTGATAATGTTGCTTCGTGGTAAGAGGGCTTTCCTTTTCTTTTCCCAAACTGCTTTCCCTGCTTCAGCAAGTTATAATCAGGAACAAACAAGAGCTAGTCTCTTTGCTTACAATCATTCTATAGCTGTATTGAATGATATAAAACTTATCATTACCATCCACAGCCAAATCACACAGACTCATCCGTGGAGTAAAGAGAAATGAGCCTTGAAATTTATATATTGTTGTGCTAGATACATACACCAAAAGATATTTGACTTAGAAAATGCTGGGAAGTACTTAATAGAGTAAGAGGTGTGGTTATTGTAGGCGTGTCGTAGAAGGTGACTAAACGGGAAGGGAGCAGGGGGCTGGAAATCCTCTCCTCTCCTTTTTTTTTCTTTAATTTTCCAAAAGAAGGAACAGAGAAGGGGGCCAGGTGAGGATATTCCCTCAAAGGCTCAGTCCTCTGTTCTTAATGCTACCTCGGTAATGCGGGAAATGACGAATAGTATGAAAGAAAGAAATGTGTATGTATACGTTGAAATGTATATGTGCGTGTGTGGGTGTTTATGTATATACATGTGCATGTGGGTGGGTTGGGCCATTCCTCGTCTGGTTCCTTGCGCTACCTCGCTAACCCGGGAGATGGCAGTTAAGTATAGTAAAAAGAATAAATATATATATATATATATATATATATATATATATATATATATATATATATATATATATATATATGTGTGTGTGTGTGTATGAGTGGATGGGCCATTCTTCATCTGTTTCCCTGCACTGCCTCACTGATGTGGGAAACAGTGATTAACTATAATAATAATAATAATAATGATAATTAATTCATGCATTAGGTATATTGATTCATGCATTAAGTAAGAGCCTCCTGATGAGAATTATGTAGAAAAAATGTTATTTACCATATCATTCTGATTTTAAATTGATTGCTATAAACCAAAAGCAATTACAAGCGCTCATGAGCTAGGTTAAGGTTAGACTTTCCTTTCTTTTAACAGTGTTCTCCTACATTTTTCTTAACGTACAGATGATTAGGTAAGACTGTGCTCCCAGATAAAGACTTTTTTCCCACTCACTCCTCAATGCTCCAAGAACCTGTGCCCCCTCACCCACCCTATGAATTGCTTCCATTTCTATTGTTCCATTAGTTGCCCCATTAGTTGCCAATTCCACTCTCAGGTGTCTGAAACAATTCTTTTCTTCCAAATTTTCTCCATTCATACTCATACCCCAGCTAACCTATTCCTCTGCCCTACTAAATGCAATAACCATAAACGTAATAACTTCCTATCCACTTACAGGGCCATCATTCCCTGTAGCTGCATTGCTTCTAGCACAGAACAGAGATCCTAATGGAAAGATACTTCTTTATTCTATTGTTTTATCTACGAGCTAAAGAGAGTAGCAGATATATCTTGCCTTATTTTGTTTCATTTGCTGCTCATGTTATCTTGTTTTGACTCGAGTAAATATAATCCCTGGCCAGCTTGACCCTTGCTGACAAAACTGTGATGAGTCCCATCAAGGTTAGCATACAGATGTCCAATTAGCTTAGTGTTTCTACAAGATTTTATCATTTATTTTCCTGTGGCTCATGAAATTCAGCAGTACCTCAGCAGACACATTTTATGCCATTTTTCTCAGCACTTCATTCATGGCATGAGAAGGAAAAAGTTTTTTTTTAAAACATTTTTTTCAGACATGCAAAGGTCATGTGCTCATGATGCAGAAGCAGGAAAGGCAAACAGGTGTGACAAAATATTAATTCTCCAGAGCAGGTGATCAGTATAGGTTATGTCATGAGAACCAAATAAAATTTTCATATGTATTCTCAGTATCTTAAAAGAAAAATTTTCAATGTTACAGATTATGGTGGAGTGTGGTAATCAAGTGGAACGTGTGGTGAGAAAACTTAACCCATACAGTGTCAAGCTCATAAGAGTGGTCCACTTCACTGTTGCTACCATTGTAGGAGATTTGCAACGTGCAACTGTCTACCCAGCTGTTAAGGTTAGTTAGGATTGCTTACCCTTAAATGTAATATAATAAGACATACTCATTGTCTTATTATATCATGAAATTCAATGAATGGATGTTCTGTTTTTATTGACTTTATGTATATAGATGTTTCTCAACATATGAATTCTTTCTTCTGTGGTCTCTCTTGCAAGCATTAGAGATTCATGAGGATATTCTCTAGGAAAAACAAGGTTAATGTAGATCCTTCCAACCCTTAGCATTTATGGTTATGTAGTGCTATCTTTTCCCATTCATCTGTGTCCCTCCAGCCATTTCATTTCCAACACATCCACCCTCTTCTGCACAGCCCTGTCTATAGCCCATGCCTTGCAACCATATAACATTGTTGGAACTACTATTCTTTCAAACATACCCATTTTTGCTCTCCAAGATAACATTCTCTCCTTCCACACTTTCTTCATCGACCCCAGAACCTTCATCCTCTCCCACACCCTGTGACTCACTTCTACTTCCATGGTACCATCCACTACTAAGTCCACTCCCAGATATCTAAAACACTTCACTTCCTCCAATTTTTCTCCTTTCAAACTTGTATCCCAATTAACTTGTCTCTCCACCCTTCTAAACCTAATATCCTTGCTTATTCACATTTACTCTCAACTTTTTCCTTTTGCACACTTTTCCAAACTCAGTCACCAACTTCTGTAGTTTCTCACTCGAATCAGCCGCTAGAGCTATATCATTGGCGAACAACTGACTCACTTTCCAAGCCCTCTCATCCCCAACAGACTGCATACTCACCCCTCTCTCCAAAACTCTTGCATTTACCTCCTTAACCATGGTAGCTCTCTCATTTTGGGTTAGCCTTTAGCCAAACAAAGACCACCACTAAGATATCATTGCTTGACTCACTCCTGTCTACCAAGTGATACAGAATTCTCTTGGATCACTTAATGACGAGATATCACCTTTCAGACCAGCATTTTCCATCCAGTGGGTCAGTACTTTGTCTTTATTTTTATGCATACTTCCTATTCCAGGAGTCCCATCTATAATTATGAGACTTTTGCAGTGCCCTCAAAGGCAGCTACATCCACTGTGATTTGCAAATTTGCTTTTGAAAGGGTGGAAGTTTTAGTACTAAGTTGTGAACTGGAGAGGACTTTGAGTGATTCATATTTTTGTCCAAATCTGGTGCCAGTTTGTGTTATATATAGTTGAATTCTATTGTTCCTTTGGTTTACCATTGAAGTTATTTATTTTTCCCTTGGGCTTAATCTTATTTGAAAGATTTTGTACATATCTGCTTTCAAGTTGGTATATGCTCTCATGATCATGGGACTAGCAGCAGAGGAGAAGATTGTTGGTTTTGAAAATGCAAAAACCTTTTTCTTTGAAAGGGTATCCCATTAGGAATTTTTCCTGGTTTTCTTAGTGTCCTACCTTCCCCTTTTTCTCAAAAACTTCCTCCTCTTTACTTTTCTCTGACTGTTTTGGGGCGGCACCTGTTATCTGCAAATTGCGAACTACCTATTCTGATGTCCTTAGGTGAGGATCTGCTATCTGTGAACTGTGAACTTTTGAGTAGCTGGAGATGTGTTGGCAGTTGATGATTGGCCAAGAGCAGGCCCAAATAACAAGAAAGCAGCTATGAGCACTCTAGGGTTGTTTGGAAAGGGCAAGGGAAGACTGGTGTCTCGTTACCGGAATCATGAGAGTTGAAATTGTCCTGACCCATACATTCCTAGTAAATATATCATGCCCACAGAACACTGCCTTGGAGAGAAAAGGTTTTTCAAATTTTAAATCCTACATGTCTCGCTTTAATTACTAGTTTACCAGATGCATGGGTAATTGTTTGAACAGGACTTATTTATGAATATTGTTAGGACATAGGTCTTTAGAATTAATACTATCTAATAATATTAGTGATACTTTCAATGTATTTATCCTTTCTGTGGCTAGGTTATACTGGAGAACATCATATATCGTCTTCTAGATCTGTGTGAGAGTCACTGCTTAAATCATCTTCTAGTATCATTACCTGCTGCCACAACAACCCTCTTCAAGCATCTCCACAACAATTACAAAACTTTCCATCGTTTCAATCCTATGAAAGCATGAAGATGTAATGACTCTTACAATTTTGTTAAAATTGAAGCCAGCATTGATTTGCTGTTTGACATGTTTCTCATGTCTTTTTGTTTTCATTATATCACATGCAAAGTTTTTTAATTAAATTTTTTTCTTTCTCAGTGTCTTTTCTATCACCTTTACAATCTGTGAACTACCTATACTTGAAATAATACTGCAGAATATTTTTAAAGTTTGAAATGCAAAAATTTCAGATGTGTCATCAGAAAAAATTTATTGATCGTAGACTGAAGGTTATTAGCTCAGGTAGAAGATCTTTAATCCAAGCATCTAAAATCTGAAAACTTTCAGATCCAAATATCTTAATACTTAAGATTCCTGCCAAAGTGGTGCACAAGTCTCCAAAGTTTAGTCCTTAAACAGTGGCCAGTTATTGTGCCCTCAGAAAAAAGCAGCCACCATTTATTGGTGTGTTGACTTTTCTTGCTTGTTCAAATATCCAGCTGACCTATTAATCATTAGAAGGATATAAAAGTCCCTTCCATCACTAAGAAGATGCTGAAAATATCCTCCAATCCCCACAATTCCTTCAACGTTGCTAATGTATTGACTGTCCACCAGGAAGTCATGTATTCACAATAATTCCACATAGAGTATGTATTTTGTTGGATTATCTGACTCATTAGGAAGAATACTTTTGATATGTATCAGCTGATGCTCATACATGCCTTCACCCTCTCAATCAATACTCTCCCATACAATTTCCCAGTAGTAGTCAACAAACTTATGCCGCTGTGGTATGAACACTTACCTTTATCCTACCTTTGCCTTTGTACAATGGCACTATGTATGCATTCTACCAATACAGACACTTCACCATGATCCATACCAACCAATCAACAACACACTCACCCCCTTTCTTGATAAATTTAACTGCAATATCATCCAAACTTGCTGTCTTGCTTGGGGATAGGGGAGAAAGAATACTTTCCACATTCCCCACGTGTCATAGAAGGTGACTAACGGGGGCAAGAAACCCTCCCCTTCTTATATTTCAATTTCTAAAAGTGGAAGCAGAGGAAGGAGTCAAGCAGGGAGTGTTCATCCTCCTCGAAGGCTCAGATTGGGGTGTCTGAATGTGTGTGGATGTAGCCAAGATGAAAAGGAGAGATAGATAGTATGTTTCAGGAAAGAAACCTGGTTGTTCTGGCTCTGAGTGAAACTAAGCTCAATGGTAAAGGGGAAGAATAGTTTGGAAACGTCTTGGGAGTAAAGTCAGGGATTAGTGGGAGGACAAAAGCTAAGGAAGGAGTAGGACTTCTCCTGAAGCAAGAGTTGTGGAAGTATGTGATAGAGTGTTAGAAAGTAACTTCTAGATTGATGTGGATAAAACTAAAAGTGGATAGAAAGAGATGAGTGATTATTGGTGCTTATGCAACTGGTCATCAGAAGAAAGATCATGAGAGGCAAGTGTTTTGGAAGCAGCTGAGTGAGTGTGACAGCAGCTTTGATGCACGAGACTAGGTATTAGTGATGGGTGATTTAAATGTGAAGGTGAATAATGTGGCAGCTGTGAGTGTAATTGGTGTAAATGGGGTATTCAGTGTTGTGAATGGAAATGGTGAAGAGCTTGTGAATTTGTGTGCTGAAGAAAGACTGGTGATTGGGGATATTTATATTTATTATACTTTGTTGCTGTCTCCCGCATTAGCGAGGTAGCACAAGGAAACAGACGAAAGAATGGCCCAACCCACCTTCATACACATGTATATACATACACATCCACACACGCACATATACATACCTATACATCTCAAAGTATACGTATATATATATATATATATATATTTCTTTTTTCTTTTAAACTATTCGCCACTTCCCACGTTAGCGAGGTAGCGTTAAGAACAGAACAGAGGACTGGGCCTTTTTTGGAATATCCTCACCTGGCACCCTCTGTTCCTTCTTTTGGAAAATTAAAAAAAAAAAAAAAAAAGAAACGAGAGGGGAGGATTTCCAGCCCCCCGCTCCCTCCCCTTTTAGTCGCCTTCTACGACACGCAGGGAATACGTGGGAAGTATTCTTAATCCCCTATCCCCAGGGATAATATATATATATATATATATATATATATATATATATATATATATATATATATATATATATATATATATATATATTTTTTTTTTTTTTTTTGCTTTGTCGCTGTCTCCCGCGTTTGCGAGGTAGCGCAAGGAAACAGACGAAAGAAATGGCCCAACCCACCCCCATACACATGTATATACATACATCCACACACGCAACTATACATACCTACACAGCTTTCCATGGTTTACCCCAGACGCTTCACATGCCCTGATTCAATCCACTGACAGCACGTCAACCCCAGTATACCACATCGCTCCAATTCACTCTATTCCTTGCCCTCCTTTCACCCTCCTGCATGTTCAGGCCCCGATCACACAAAATCTTTTTCACTCCATCTTTCCACCTCTAATTTGGTCTCCCTCTTCTCGTTCCCTCCACCTCCGACACATATATCCTCTTGGTCAATCTTTCCTCACTCATTCTCTCCATGTCCCCAAACCATTTCAAAACACCCTCTCCTGCTCTCTCAACCACGCTCTTTTTATTTCCACAATTCTCTCTTACCCTTACGTTACTTACTCGATCAAACCACCTCACACCACACATTGTCCTCAAACATCTCATTTCCAGCACATCCATATATATATATATATATATATATATATATATATATATATATATATATATATATATATATATATATATACACAGACATATACATACATACACATCCCTGGAGATGGGATAAAGAATACTTCCCACGCATTCCTCACGTGTCGTAGAAGGTGACTAAAGGGGACGGGAGCGGGCGGGCTGGATACCCTCCCCTCCTTGTATTTTAACTTTCTAAAAGGGGAAACAGAAGAAGGAGTCACGCGAGGAGTGCTCATCCTCCTCGAAGGCTCAGATTGGGGTGTCTAAATGTGTGTGTGGATGTAGCCAAGATAAGAAAAAAAGGAGAGATAGGTAGTATGTTTGAGGAAAGGTACCTGGATGTTTTGGCTCTGAGTGAAATGAAGCTTAAGGGTAAAGGGGAAGAGTGGTTTGGGAATGTCTTGGGAGTAAAGTCAGGGGTTAGAGGACAAGAGCAAGGGAAGGAGTAGCACTACCCCTGAAACAGGAGTGATGGGAGTATGTGATAGAGTGCAAGAAAGTAAACTCTAGATTGATATGGATAAAACTGAAAGTGGATGGAGAGAGATGGGTGATTGATTATTGGTGCATATGCGCCTGGGCATGAGAAGAAAGATCATAAGAGGCAAGTGTTTTGGGAGCAGCTGAGACCGGGTTATAGTGATGGGTGGTGTGAATGCAAAGGTGAGTAATATGGCAGTTGAGGGAATAATTGGTGTACATGGGGTGTTTAGTGTTGTAAATGGAAATGGTGAAGAGCTTGTAGATTTATGTGCTGAAAAAAGACTGGTGATTAGGAATACCTGGTTTAAAAAGAGAGATATACATAAGTATATGTATGTAAGTAGGAGAGATGGCCAGAGAGCGTTATTGGATTACATGTTAATTGATAGGTGCACGAAAGAGAGACTTTTGGATGTGAATGTGCTGAGAAGTGCAACTGGAGGGATGTCTGATCATTATCTTGTGGAGGCAAAGGTGAAGATTTGTAGAGGTTTTCAGAAAAGAAGAGAGAATGTTGGGGTGAAGAGAGTGGTGAGAGTAATTGAGCTTGGGAAGGGGACTTGTGTGAGGAAGTACCAGGAGAGACTGGGTACAGAATGGAAAAAGGTGAGAACAAAGGATGTAAAGGGAGTGGGAGAGGAATGGGATGTATTTAGGGAAGCAGTAATGGCTTGCGCAAAAGATGCTTGTGGCATGAGAAGTGTAGGAGGTGGGCAGATTAGAAAGGGTAGTGAGTGGTGGGATGAAGAAGTTAGATTATTAGTGAAAGAGAAGAGAGAGGCACTTGGACGATTTTTGCAGGGAAATAATGCAAATGACTGGGAGATGTATAAAGAAAAGAGGCAGGAGGTCAAGAGAAAGGTGCAAGAGGTGAAAAAGAGGGCAAATGAGAGTTGGGGTGAGAGAGTATCATTAAATTTTAGGGAGAATAAAAAGATGTTTTGGAAGGAGGTAAATAAAGTGCATAAGACAAGGGAACAAATGGGAACTTATGTGAAGGGAGCAAATGGGGAGGTGATAACAAGTAGTGGTGATGTGAGAAGGAGATGGAGTGAGTATTTTGAAGGTTTGTTGAATGTGTTTGATGATAAGAGTGGTAGATATAGGGTGTTTTGGTTGAGGTGGTGTGCAAAGTGAGAGGGTTAGGGAGAATGATTTGGTAAACAGAGAAGAGGTAGTAAAAGCTTTTTTTTTTTTTTTTTTTTTTTTTTTTTTTTTTTTTTTCCAAAAAGAAGGAACAGAGGGGGCCAGTTGAGGATATTCCAAAAAAGGCCCAGTCCTCTGTTCTTAGCGCTACCTCGCTAACGCGGGAAATGGCGAATAGTTTAAAAGAAAAGAAAGAATGACTCATGGTGAGGTGCCTGAGGATTGGCGGAATGCTTGCATAGTGCCATTGTACAAAGGCAAACGGGATAAAAGTGTGCTCAAATTACAGAGGTATAAATTTGTTGAGTATTCCTGGTAAATTATATGGGAGGGTATTGATTGAGAGGGTGAAGGCATGTATAGAGCATCAGATTGGGGAAGAGCAGTGTGGTTTCAGAAGTGGTAGAGGATGTGTGGATCAGGTGTTTGCTTTGAAGAATGTATGTGAGAAATACTTAGAAAAGCAAATGGATTTGTATGTAGCATTTATGGATCTGGAGAAGGCATATGATAAGAGTTGATAGAGATGCTCTGTGGAAGGTATTAAGAATATATGGTGTGGGGGCAAGTTGTTAGAAGCAGTGAAAAGTTTTTATCGAGGATGTAAGGCATGTGTACGTGTAGGAATAGAGGAAAGTGATTGGTTCTCAGTGAATGTTGGTTTGCGGTAGGGATGTGTGATGTCTCCATGGTTGTTTAATTTGTTTATGGATGCGGTTGTTAGGGAAGTGAATGCAAGAGTTTTGGAAAGAGAGGCAAGTATGCAGTCTGTTGTGGATGAGACAGCTTGGGAAGTGAGTCAGTTGTTGTTTGCTGATGATACAGTGCTGGTGGCTGATTTCGTGTGAGAAACTGCAGAAGTTGGTGACTGAGTTTGGTAAAGTGTGAAAGAAGAAAGCTGAGAGTAAATGTGAATAAGAGCAAGGTTATTAGGTACAGTAGGGTTGAGGGACAAGCCAATCGGGAGGTAAGTTTGAATGGACAAAAACTAGAGGAAGTGAAGTGTTTTAGATATCTGGGAGTGGATTTGACAGCAGATGGAACCATGGAAGTGGAAGTGAATCATAGGGTGGGGGAGGGGGTGAAAGTTCTGGGAGCGTTGAAAAATGTGTTGAAGTCGAGAACATTATCTCGGAAAGCGAAAATGGGTATGTTTCAAGGAATAGTGGTTCCAGCAATGTTATATGGTTGCAAGGCATGGGTTATAGATAGAGTTGTGCGGAGGAGGGTGGATGTGCTGGAAATGAGATGTTTGAGGACAATATGTGGTGTGAGGTGGTTTGATCGAGTAAGTAATAATAGGGTAGAGAGATGTGTGGTAATAAAAAGAGTGTGGTTGAGAGAGCAGAGGAGAGTGTCTTGAAATGGTTTGGTCACATGGAGAGAATGAGTGAGAAAAGTTTGACCAAGAAGAGGTGGAGGGAACGAGAAGTGGGAGACCAAATTGGAGGTGGAAAGATGGAGTGAAAAAGATTTTGAGTGATCGGGGCCTGAACATGCAGGAGGGTGAAAGGCGTGCAAGGAATAGAGTGAATTGGAACGATGTGGTATACCGGGGTCGACATGCTGTCAATGGATCGAACCAGGGCGTGTGAAGCGTCTGGGGTAAACCATGGAAAGTTTTGTGGGGCGACTTCCACACATTTTTCAACGCTCCCAGAACTTTTGCCCCCTCCCCCACCCTATGATTCACTTCCACTTCCATGGTTCCATCCGCTGCCAAATCCACTCCCAGATATCTAAAACACTTCACTTTCTCCAGTTTTTCTCCATTCAAACTTACCTCCCAGTTGACTCGTCCCTCAACCCTACTGTACCTAATAACCTTACTCATATTCACATTTACTCTCAGCTTTCTTCTTTCACACACTTTACCAAACTTAGTCACAAGCTTCTGCAGTTTCTCACACGAATCAGCCACCAGCACTGTATCATCAGCGAACAACAACCGACTCACTTCCCAAGTTCTCTCATCCACAACAGACTACATACTTACCCCTCTTTCCAAAACTCTTGCATTCACCTACCTAACAACGCCATCCATAAACAAATTAAACAACAATGGAGACAGCACGCACCCTTCCCGCAAACCAACATTCACTGAGAACCAATCACTTTCCTCTCTTCCTACACGTACACATGCCTTACTTCCTCGATAAAAACTTTTCACTGCTTCTAACTACTTACCTCCCACACCATATATTCTTAATACCTTCCACAGAGTTTCAAAAGAGAGATATACATAAGTATATGGATGCGAGTAGGAGAGATGGTCAAAAGGCATTATTGGATCACGTGTTATTTGTTAGGCGTTTAAAAGAGATGCTTTTGGATGTTCATTTGTTGAAAGGGGCACCTGGAGTGATGTCTGATCACTATCTTGTGGAGGTGAAGATTTGTAGAGTTTTTAAAAAAAAGAAGAGAGAATATATTTAGGAAACATTTATGGCATGTGAAAAAGATGCATGTGGCATGAGATAGGTGGTCAGATTAGAAAGAGTAATGAGTGGTGGAGTGAAGAAGTAAAGTTGTTTATGATAAAGAAAAGAGAGGCGTTTGGATGATATTTACAAGGAAGGAATGCAAATGACTGGAAGATGTATAAAAGAAAGTGGCAGGAGGTCAAGAGGAAGTTGCAAGGGTTCCAAAAAAGGGCAGATGAGAGTTGGGGTGAGAGAGTATTATTAAACTTTAGGGAGGATAAAAAGATGTTTTGGAAAGAGGTAAATAATGTGCATAAGACAAGAGATCAAATGGGAACATCGGTGAAGGAGACAAGGGGGAAAATAGTAACAGGTAGTGATAAAGTGAGAAGGAGATGGAGTGAGTATTTTGAAAATTTGTTGAATGTGTTTGATGATAGAGGTGTTTTTGTTTTGTTCAGGGTGGTGTGCAAAGTGAAAAGGTTAGGGAGAACAGTTTGGTTAAGAGAGAAGAGGCAGTGAAAGCTTTGCGGAAGATTAAATCCAGCAAGGTGGCGGGTTTGGATGGCATTGCAGTAGAATTTATTAAGAAAGGGAGTGACTGTATTGCTGACTGGTTGGTAAGGGTATCCAGTGTATGTGTGGGTCATGGTGAAGTGTCTGAGTATTGGCAGAATGCATGCATAGTTCCACTGTACAGAGGAAAAGGGGATAAAGGTGAGTGTTCAAACTACAGAAGCATAAGTTTGTTGAGTATTCATGGGAAATCATATGGGAGGGTATTGATTGAGAAGGTGAAAGCATGTATAGAGCATCAGATTGGGGAAGAGCAGCGTGGTTTCAGAAGTGGCAGGGGATGTGTGGATCAGGTGTTTGCTTTGAAGAATGTGTGAGAAATATTTAGAAAAACAGATGGCTTTGTATGTAGCATCTATGGATCTGGAGAAGGCATATGATAAGGTTGATAGAGATGCTTTGTGGAAGATCCCAAGAGTGTATGGTGTTGGAGGTAAGCTGACAGAAGCAGTGAAAAGTTTTTACCAAGGATGTAAGGCATGTGTACGAGTAGGAAGAGAGGAGAGTGATTGGTTCCTAGTGAAGGGCGGTTTGTGGCAGGGGTGTGTGATGTCCCCATGGTTGTTTAATATGTTAATGGATGATCGCTGTTTCCCACGTCAGAGAGGCAGCACCAGGAAACAGACAAAGAATGGCCCATCCGCTCATATACCCATATGTACAGTTAACACCCATAAATGCACATATACATATCAACGTCTATCCCTGGGGATAGGGGAAAAAGAATAATTCCCACGTATTCCCTGCATGTCGTAAAAGGCGACTAAGATGGAAGGGATTAGGGAGTTGGAAATCCTCCCCTCCAGTTTTTTACTTTTCCAAAAGAAGTAACAGAAGGGGGCCAAGTGAGGATTTTCCCTCTTAGGCTTAGTCCTCTGTTTTTAACGCTACCTCGCAAATGTGGGAAATGGCGAATATGTATGAAAAAACATCAGCATGTACACATATACATATTCATACTTGCTAGCCTTCGTTCATTCCCAGCATTACACCACCCCACAGGAAACAGCATCGCTACCCATTGCTTTGGAGGTAGTGCCATGAAAACAGACAAAAAAGGCCACATTTGTTTCCACTCAGTCTCTAGCTGTCATGTGTAATGCACTGAAACCAAAGCTCCCTACCCACATCCAGGCCCCAAAGACCTTTCCATAGTTTACCCCAGACATTTCACATGCCCTGGTTCAGTCCATTGACAGCACGTCGACCCCGGTATATAACATCGTTCCAATTCACTCTATTCCTTGCAAGCCTCTCACCCTCCTGTATGTTTAGGCCCCAATTGCTCACAATCTTTTTCACTCCATCCTTCCACTTCCAGTTTGGTTTCCCACTTCTTGTTCCCTCCAATTCTGACACATTTAGCCCCTCTGTCAACTTTTCTTCTCTCATTCTCTTCATATGTATAAATCATTTCAACACACTTTTGCACTCTCCACCACACTCTTTTTATTACCACACATCTCTCTTACCCTTTCATTACTTACTCGATCAAACCACCCCACACCACATATTGTCCTCAAACATTTCATTTCCAACACATCCACCCTTCTCCGTACAATCCTTTCTATAGCCCATGTCTTGCAACCATATAACATCGTTGGAACTTCTGTCCTTTTGAGCATACCCATTTTTGCTCCGAGATAATGTTCTCTCCTTCCACACATTCTTCATCGCTCCCAGAACCTTTGCCCCCTCCCCCACCCTGTGACTCACTTCTGCTTCTGTGGTTCCATTCACAGCTAAGTCCACTCCCAGATATCTAAAACACTTCACTTCTTCCAATTTTTCTCCATTCAAACTTTTTTTTTTTTTTTTTTTTTTTTATACTTTGTCGCTGTCTCCCGCGTTTGCGAGGTAGCGCAAGGAAACAGACGAAAGAAATGGCCCAACCACCCCCCATACACATG
Organism: Panulirus ornatus; assembly: GCF_036320965.1. Classification (NCBI taxonomy): domain Eukaryota; kingdom Metazoa; phylum Arthropoda; class Malacostraca; order Decapoda; family Palinuridae; genus Panulirus; species Panulirus ornatus. The sequence continues at coordinate 17,965,143 of NC_092291.1, forward strand.
TATATACATACGTCCACACACGCAAATATACATACCTACACAGCTTTCCATGGTTTACCCCAGACGCTTCACATGCCCTGCTTCAATCCACTGACAGCACGTCAACCCCGGTATACCACATCGCTCCAATTCACTCTATTCCTTGCCCTCCTTTCACCCTCCTGCATGTTCAGGCCCCGATCACACAAAATCTTTTTCACTCCATCTTTCCACCTCCAATTTGGTCTCCCTCTTCTCCTTGTTCCCTCCACCTCCGACACATATATCCTCTTGGTCAATCTTTCCTCACTCATCCTCTCCATGTGCTCAAACCACTTCAAAACACCCTCTTCTGCTCTCTCAACCATGCTCTTTTTATTTCCACACATCTCTCTTACCCTTACGTTACTCACTCGATCAAACCACCTCACACCACACATTGTCCTCAAACATCTCATTTCCAGCACATCCATCCTCCTGCGCACCACTCTATCCATAGCCCACGCCTCGCAACCATACAACATTGTTGGAACCACTATTCCTTCAAACATACCCATTTTTGCTTTCCGAGATAATGTTCTTGACTTCCACACATTCTTCAAGGCTCCCAGGATTTTCGCCCCCTCCCCCACCCTATGATCCACTTCCGCTTCCATGGTTCCATCCGCTGCCAGATCCACTCCCAGATATCTAAAACACTTCACTTCCTCCAGTTTTTCTCCATTCAAACTCACCTCCCAATTGACTTGACCCTCAACCCTACTGTACCTAATAACCTTGCTCTTATTCACATTTACTCTTAACTTTCTTCTTCCACACACTTTTCCAAACTCAGTCACCAGCTTCTGCAGTTTCTCACATGAATCAGCCACCAGCGCTGTATCATCAGCGAACAACAACTGACTCACTTCCCATTCAAACTTACATCCCAATTAACTTGCCCCTCAACCCTGCTGAACCTAATAACCTTGCTCTTATTCACATTTACTCTCATCTTTCTCCTTTCACACATATTTCCAAACTCAGTCACCATCTGCAGTTTTCCACTCGAATCAACCACTAAAGCTGTATCATCGGCAAACAACAACCGACTTACTTCCCAGGCCCTCTCATCCCCAACAGACTGCATACTTGCCCTCTTTCCAAAACTCTTGCATTTACCTCCCTAACCAACCCATCCATAAATAAATTAAATAACCACTGGGACATCTCACACCCCTTCTGGAGACCAACATTCACTTGAAACCAACCACTCCTCTCTTCCTACTCATACACATGCTTTCCATCCTTGTTGTTAACGAGCACTTAGATAAGACTAAATCACAAATTAGAGCACTGTTCATCGATTTTAGTTCAGCATTTAACACAATGCAACCTCATATTTTGCTTAATAAAATGTTACAAATGAGTGTAAATAGAAACATCTTAAAATGGATTTTTAGCTTTTTAACGCAGAGACCTCAATGTACTAATGTAAATAATGTCAAGTCTAATGTGGTAGTTACCAACACAGGAGCCCCCCAAGGTTGTGTATTGTCCCCTGTTCTCTTTACCTTGTACACAGATGATTGTAGGAGTGGAACTGATGATGTACTATTATAAAATATGCTGACGATACAGTTATCCTAGAAAAAGTTGTCGATGATAATTATGAACCCTATTTAACTCGTCAAAAAATTTGTTGACTGGAGTAAACAAAATTTTTTGGAGCTTAATGTTAAGAAAACTAAGGAGATGATATTCATTTTCAGAACTAAAAATAAACATGTACCCGACTTATTAACAATTGAGGAAGAACACGTTCAAAGAGTAAACCAGTACAAGTATTTGGGACTTATGATTGATGACCAGTTGAAAGGCAGTGTTAATACGGATATGGTGTCAAGGAAATGTAACCAAAGACTACACTTTGTACGTATATTGCGCAACCTAAATGTAGATAAAGTGATCATTAACTTATGTTACAAATCAATATTAGAATCAGTTCTAAATTTTTCAGTGACTGCCTGGTATGGGAAACTTACTTGTAAAGATAAAAATAAGTTGGGAAGAATTGTTAAAAAGGCAGGAAAATTAGGTGCGGCGACCACATCACTAGATAAGCTTTATCAGACAGGCGTAATGAAACAAGTAGATAGGATTATGAAAGATGTAACCCATCCGCTATACAATTGTTACACATATTTAAAATCAGGAAGGAGGTTAGCTTTGCCTATGCAGCGTACTGATAGATACAGAAAGTCTTTTGTACCTAAAAGCATCCTCCTTTTCAATCATTTGTCATCACAATAGGAAAGTAAAATATTAAAGAGTTTCCTTTAATATTTTATTGCTTTATTGATTTTATTATTCTTTTAATGTAGAAACACTAGGGAGCTCTCAAAGCCAAGGAGAATTTCATTTTGTAATATATCTTGTATTACAATTTGACTAATAAAAACTTACTTACTTAAAAACTTTTCTCTGCTTCTAGCAACTTACCTCCCAAACCTTATACTCTTAAGACCTTCCACAAAGCATCTCTGTCAGTCTTATCATATGCCTTCTCCATGTCCATAAATGTTACGTACAAATCCATCTGTTTTTCAAACTATTTCTTATGTACATCCTTCAGAGCAAACACCTGACCCACATATCCTCTATTATTCATGTTTGTATACATAATTGCTGTTTCTCTGTGTCAGCAAGGTGGTGCCAAGAAACAGACAAAGAATGGTCCATTCACTCTTATACACGTATATACACATAAATGCCTGCATACACACTTATATATATATACATATCAACATACACATACACACACATACATATATACACATGTACATATGCTTGCGTTCACCTATTCCTGTCACTACCCCGCTCCACAGGAAACAGCATCGCTGACCTCTGCTTCATTGAGGTAGCACCAAGAGAACAGACAAAAACGGCCACATTTGCTCACACTCAGCCTCTAGCTGTCATGCCTAATGCACCGAAACCACAGCTCCCTATCCACATCCAGGCCTCACAGACCTTTCCATGGTTTACCCCAGATGCTTCACATGCCCTGGTTCAGTCCATTGGCAGCACATCAACCCTGGTATACCACATCATTCCAATTCACTCTATTCCTTGCATGCATCTCACCCTCCTGTATGTTCAGGCTTCAATCACTCAAAATCTTTTTCACGCCATCCTTCCACCTCCAATTTGGTCTGCTTCTCCTTTTTCCCTTCACCTCTGACACATATATCCCCTTTGTCAATATTTCCTCACTCTTTCCATATGTCCAAACCTTTTCAACACACCCTCTTCTTTTTCAACCACACTCTTTTAATTTCCACACATCTCTCTTACATTTTCATTGCTTACTCGATCAAACCACCTCAACACATAGTCCTCAAACTTTCATTTCCAACACATCCACCCTCCACCATACAACCCTATCTATAGCCCTTGCCTTGTAACCGTATGACATGTTGGAACTACTATTCCTTCAAACTTACCCATTTTTGCTCTCCAAGATAACGTTCTCTCCTTCCACATATTATTCATCGCCCCCAAAACCTATGCCCCCTCCCCCACCCTGTGACTCACTTCCACTTCCATGGTTCCTTTCGCTACTAAGTCCACTCCCATTTATCTAAAACATTTCACTTCCAACTTTTCTCCATTCAAACTTACATCCCAGTTAATTTGTCCCTCAGCCCTACTGAACCTAATAACCTTGCTTTTATTCACATTTACTCTCAACTTTCTCCTCTCACACACTTCCAAACTCAGTCACCAACTTCTGCAATTTCTCACACAAATCGGCCACCAGAGCTCTATCATTGGCGAACAACTGACTCACTTCCCAGGCCCTTTCATCCCCAACAGACTGCATGTTTGCCCCTCTCTCCAAAACTCTTGCATTTACCTCCCTAACCACCCCATCCATAAAAACAACCATGGGAACATCACAAACCCCTACCACAAACTGACCTTCACTGGGAACCAATCACTCTACTCTCTTCCTACTCGTACATATGTCTTACATCCTTGGTAAAAACAGTTCAATGCTTCTAGCTGCTTACCTCCCAAACCATATACTCTTAAGACTTTCCATAAAGCATCTCTATCAACCCTATCATATGCCCTCTCCAGATCCATAAATGCTACATACAAATCCATGTTTTTCTAAGTATTTCTCACGTACATTCTTCAAAGCAAATACCAGATTCATATATCCTCTACCACTTCTGAAACCACACTGCTCTTCCCCAATCTGACACTGTATGTGCCTTCACCCTATCAATCAATATCCTTATGTATAATTTCCCAGTACTCAACAGACTTATGCCTCTGTAGTGTGTACACTTACCTTTATCCCCTTTGCCTTTGTACAATGGCACTGTGCATGCATTCTGACAATCCTCAGGCACTTCCCCATGGTCCATACATACATTGAATATTCTTACTAACTAATCAACAACACAGTCACCCCCTTATATGATATATTCCACTGCAATACCTTCCAAAGCCGCCACCTTACCGATTTTCATCTTCTGCAAAGCTTTCATTAACTCTTCTTTCTTTACCAAACCATTCTCCCTGACCCTCTCACTTCACACACCACACTGACTAAAACATCCTGTATGTGCCACTCTATCATCGAACACATTCAACAAACCTTGAAAATGCTCTCCTCGCTTCCTCACTACCAGTTATTACCCCCCACTCGCCCCCTTCACTGATGTTCCCATTTGTTCTCATCTTGTGCACGTTACTTACCTCCTTCCAAAACATCTGTTTATCCTCCTCAAAATTTAATAATACTCTTTCACACCAACTCTCATTTGCCTTCTTTTTTAACCCTTGAACCTTTCTCTTGACCTCCTGCCACTTTCTTTTATACATCTCCCTGTTATTTGAACTACTTCCCTGCAAGTATCATCCAAGTGCCTCTTTTTTTTTTCTCTTTCACTAACAACCTTACTCCTTCATCCCACCACTTACTACCCCTTCTAATCCACCCTTGTCCCATGTTTCTCATGCCACATGCATCTTTTATTCAAGCCATCACTGTTACCCTAAATACATCCCATTCCTCACCCACTCCCCTCATGTTTTTTGCTTTCACCTTTTGCCATTCTCCTCTCAATCTCCCCTGATACTTCCTCATACAAGTCTCCTTTCCAAGCTCACTTACTCTCATCACTCTCTTCTCCCCAACATTCACTCTTCTTTTCTGAAAACTTGTACGAATCATCACCTTTGCCTCCACAAGATAGTGATCATACATCCCTCCAGCTGCCCCTCTCAGCTTATTAACATCCAAAAGTGTCTCTTTTACACGCCTGTCAGTTAACACCCCTCTCAGCTTATTAACATCCAGAAATGTCTCTTTTACACGCCTGTCAGTGAACGTGCAATCCCATTCTATATCTTTTCATTCACCTAACAATGTTTTCTCTAAGTAACTAAATGTAATTTCAGTAATGCCTTACTACTTGGAAAATAACACAACTTGTTGACCATTACTAAAACAAGTTCTTTGTTGCAGCTTATTCACTAAATATACAAATAATGATAGAGTCTGTGAACAAAAGGATTTTACACCAGAGTTTTGAACCTGTCATATAATTCACAAGAACAAAGTAATATAATACAAAATTCTTTGAAAAAAATTTCTTAAACAATTATGAATCTGTCCTGCAACTACAATAGCTAGATACAAGAATAAACTGACACCATGTTCTCATGATCAGTTTTGGACACTTTTTCAATGTACAAATAAATTTAACTAAAAATCTAACAATAACAAGGTAATCGACTTTAAAAAATTCACTTGTTTGCTAATTCCCGCATATGCGAGGTAGTGCCAGGAACATATGAAGAACAGCCTCATTCATTCGCACCCATTCTGTTTGTAATATTACATGTAACAAAACCAGACTCCCCTCCCCCAATCCACAGCCAAGCCCCATAAACCTGTGGTTTACCCTTACCACTTCACGTGCTTTGGTACAGCCCTTCCTTATATAACACATTGCTCCACTTTATTTTATCTTAGGTATGCCTCATATCCTTCTGCTTGTTCAGGCCGTGATAACCCAGAGCATCTTTTACTCCATTCTTCCATTTCCAATTGAGTCTCCGCCTCTTCTTGGTCCTTCCACTTCTGACATATAGACCCTCTTAATCTTTTCTCACTCATCTTCATATGTCCAAACCATTTCAGCACATCTTCAGCTCTCTCAACCATAGTCTTCTTATTACCACAGCATTCCCATATTTTACTCTCTCTCATTTCTTAATCATCCCTCCTCAAACCACAAACCGTCCTTAAGCATTTCATATCCAATGCATACAACTTCAATACTTTTTATTTTTTTCTTACTAAGGACCATGCCTTACACCCATAAAGCACTGTCAGGGCAACTGTACCACCAAAAATACCCATCCTGCTGTCACAGACAATGTCCTTTCTTTCAACACTTTCCTCAGTGTATCCATGAACTTTTCCCTCTCACTCACCTTACAATTCATTTCAGCTCCTATAGTTCCATCTGCTGCCATATCTACTCCCAGGTATCTAAAACACCCCCACTTTCTCCTGTCAAATTCACACACACCTACTTTTCTTCCCAGCTAAACCTCATTTCCTTACTTTTACACACATGGACTCTAAACTCCCTCCTTTCACATGCTCTCCCAAACTCTGAAATCAGTTTCTGCAGTTTCTCACTTAGTCCACCAACTAAGTCCTTCAACTCAAGACACAACTGACTTAAGTCTTATGCACCCCTAGCCTCAACTGACTGCAGATTTCCCCTTTTCTCTAGAACCCTTGCACTTACCTCCCTCATCAACCCATCCATAAACAGGTTAAACAGACACGGGGATATCACAACACCTTTGATATATACCGACCGTAATCTGGATTCACTACCCCATCTTTCTTCCTATGTGTACAAATCCTTTATTCTAAATAAATACCTTCACTGTAAGAAAAAAAGCACTGTGTTCTGAATATCAATAAGGATGCCCATATTGACTTCACATCACCTGTAACAACTCAACATAAAAAGTACTTCAGTTTAAAAAATAAACTTTTACACTGAATACTATCACCTGTGCCTTCTAATTTTAATAAGAAAAGATGAAATCATTCTGCTTGGCTGTAAACATAGGCATGTAGTTTTACTTAGTCCTAAAGGTGCACAACCATTTAACTGCTTGGTAGCACAAATGAACATTTTATGCACATATAATTTAAAAATGATGCAGCACTGCTTTGCAATGCAAATAAAAGCATTTACACCCTAACCTACTTTTAGTGAAATGGCAAGTACCATTTACACATACCTAACTTTCAAAGAAATTGCATCAGTTGAACTGAAAAATTTGCTTTGAAACCTTATAATCTAAAATTTTTGTTTTATTCTATTAAGATAAAATTTTTCTTTGTTAAGTTTCTGTTGGTATAAGAAGCACCGCATCATAGGCTTAATCATAAAATACTTTTTCATCTAGTCAGTACCTTTAAAACCAAGCCTTGGATGTTACTGTCAATTTCCCACAATCCATATCCACTTAGTGCTAAGAGCACATTAAAGCACATCACAAGAACCCTAATGCATAAAAGAGAACAATATTTTTTCACTAAACACTTTAACATTTATTTTATCTGCCATCACAATAAAACTCTCCTTAGTATGAAATATGAAGAACATTTCCACATATTGCTCTTCAGTAACTCTGATATACATGAAAGAAATGTTTTTAGGCTTCATAAAAACATACCCTGCTCAGTTGTACCTGAATAAGGAAAGGATGATCTAATGTGCTCTTGACTAACTATTACAGAGTTTGACCTTAGTTAAATTACTAACTGCAATGCCCATGCCCACCTAAAATATATGACAGTATAAAGTGAGGTGTTGACTCACTTTCAACTCACAGCTACATACAGTAGAAATGGCAATGGGTGACCACACAGTACCCACGAAATACTTTGTTGCATAATCACAAAATATAAAAATCCAAACTTACCAGGTTAGATGTTAAAGCAACATTCAGAACCCTAGGCATGGACATAATACAACATTTGAGAACTAAAGCTTCAACCTGCATTTTGGTAATTAATGAATATTACCCAGAGGACTATTCTGATACTCCTCTTCAAATACAGTGATTAATAACCTTTCCTAATTAGACCAGTTAACAATCCAAATAATTCTTCCACTCTGATACTCCTCTGTAGATAAAAATAATACAAAACTTTTCTGATGCCTTTTTACATTACCAGAAAGTGTTTTCTTCCTATATGAGTTTACTTGATTCATGGCCTTTGCATGACAGTGATTAGCTCTATACATGCTATATAGCAAATGACACTGTCTGACCTAAGGATTTCAGTGGGACCTCATGGTTTATGAATGCACATTTACTTGCTCCAACTCCATATTTGAAAGTTTTATGCTGTTTATATCATACTGGCATATCTGAGAGAGCTGACTGAGAATTTTTATTAAAATACTGAGGTGCAGATCAACTTCCAGTATGCTAAGGTATTCATGAAACATATTGCCTTAATAAGCTGCATATAACCCGGACAATTTTCCTTAGTCCTATTGCATGTGTGACTTTATATAAATACTGCTGAAGCATTGTTGCACTAAGCAATATATGCAGTCAGAAAAAAGATAACATTTATTTTCCCAAATTCATACTAGTACTGTACTGTTATATCCAACTGTTGGTTACATATCTCATAGTAACAATAACTAAAGGCCTTTGGCATTAAGTGGGTTACTGAGCACCAGCAGCATATTATCAGTTATTAAACATGCGCACACCTTACAGTGAGAAATGCTGATATTACTTGTGTGCAAAGCTTTTATTCATGACTGATTATAAGGCATTATATGCTTAACTAGATTTGCTGACAAAGCACCATCAAAATATTTGCAAATATATCTTTTAGAGTAAAAATCTGAATCTACCTGAAAATACATACTGTATGAAAGTTTGCACTCTGATTCATGGCTTTCAGAATTTCCCAAAACCTGCTATTTTTATTTGCCAGAAAACATCACTAACAATTGATTACTAACTGGGAGAAATTATTCATAGGTGAGAAAAATTACGTAAAAATTACAAGACTGAAAGTAGCAATATATTCTTGTGTACTGTATGTGTATTACCTGTCTTGTATTAGCTTAAAAAAGATTGATCTTTATCAAAATATAATAGTTTTCACACTTTCTGAATACCGTATCTACAATTATTTTAGAAGTACTTACAGTATAGAATGATTATGAGAGCCCTGCTTACCAAAGCATATTAGAAACCACTGTCATGGAGGCCTTTTCACATTTCCTGACTAATCATAATCATAGATAACTGGCTCAGTGATACTGATTACATCTCATACACTACATGATTTTTTTTTAAACATCTGACTTTCCTGTTGTAACACTGGGAACAAATGAACAACACGCTCATTTGCACAGATCATTTCCTGATAATTTGACATAGGTATTCATAACCTTCATGTTTTATGTTAGAAATATGTCATATTGAAATGCTTACAAGAATCTATTCCTGAACTACAATAAATACATTCAACAAACTATACTTCAAATTGTGAAAAAGTCATACAGAAAGTAAAATTCATAGTATATTTATGAAAATGTAACATCAAGATTACACACAAATTCATCAGTTTTTATGGGTGACCTATTAAAATCAACGATAAATATGATTAATACATATCTTCTCTGATTACACAAATTGCCTCCATAAAAACCTCACACAACACCTCAAATTAATACAAGACAAAACAGCAAATCCATTACCTATATCTTACCTGATTACCTTGACTTAAAATATCTTGGTGGCTTCTCTGCTGTCATTCAAAAACCACTTTGGTTTCTTAACTGCTACAGGAATTTAGACCATAACAGTTACTATCAAAAACAGTTATCTGAGATCACACCACTTCTGTCCAAATACATCACATTCAGCTCAAAGTTGGGTATGATTTTAGACAAAGTAAAATTTCTTTCTTCTTTATGTGAGTAAATCTAAGAAATTTTATTGACCACTACATGCAATGTAGTAGATATAACCCTGAAGGATACATAATTCACTGCTCAGCTTTGTCACTCTCATCACTGAAACCTTCTGCTCCCATAACACTGGAACCAGAATTTCTTGGTTCTTCACTATTTTCTGCTGTAGATACTGAAAAGTAACCCAAAACACCTGAAATAAATAACCATTAAAATCCTCAATATCTGCTTAGAATTATAACAAAAAGTTTTTGAAAAATATGTAGATGGAGAACTATACACCCAGTCCTTGCTAACTTGTGACCCACAATCTGATGATCAACTTACCCAGTGTTCATGAAAATATTTATAATGTGGACATGGTCAAAAAATTTTTGCAGCAATTACAAGCAATCGTTTGTCTTGGCAAATGTTTGCTAGCAAGTGGTGGCATCCACCAAGGAATATACAGAAAAAATTAACCTCTTCCTGTAACACTTTTTTTTCTTTAATTACATTATAAAAATAAATTTTTTAAATTCAGTTTTATAGTGCTTTGAAATACACTGCACTGATGTGAGGCATGGCCCTCAGACAGAGAAGAGTGTACATGAGTTGGAAATTAAATAGTTTAGGACAATATGTAGTGTGAAGAGGGTTCACTGAACAAGAAATGATAAGAGTAGAGAGAGAGATATGATAATAAGAGGAGTGTATGAAGAGGTGAAGAGGATGTATTGATATGGTTTGGACATATGGAGGGATTACTAGGAGGATGTGCTTGTCAAAAGTGGAGGGAACAAGAAAAAAAAAAAAGAAAAAGGGGGAAAGCAAAGAGCAGGTGGAAAGATGGAGTGAAAGGTACGGGGACTGAACATGTAGAAGGAAGTGAAGCTTGCAAGGGAAAGAATGAATTGGAGCAGTGTGGTATACAGAGGATGATGTTCTGTTTATAGACTAAACTAGGGTATGTGAAGTGGTCAGGGGAAACTATGTAAGTTCCAAGGTGCCTGCCTGGTTGTAAATAGAGAGCTCTAGTTTCAGTTCATTGTACATGAAAGCTCCAGTCTTTGGCATTGAACCTCCACTTATATTCTCATGCTATGCAATATGGTGGTTTCTCATACTTATAAGATGGTTTCTCATCTTATAGGCCCTCTCTAGAGTACTTAAGAGCTGCTTATGCAGAAATTCTTTGACACATAACATGCAAGTTTAGACATTGTTCTACCAAAATACATAAGAATTCCCCCACTTTCTGTGTCAGTATTACTATTTGGTTTTCCAATATTTTCACCTAGCTTACCCATGTTTATTATTAACCATTCTTCCCTTTGTAATATTATATTTAAACTTTCATTATTACTCACTATCTAACTTTAATTTTACATCAGATGGCAAACTGAAGTTACTGATCCTGGTTTCAGCAGCAAAGAACAGTGTACGTTTCATTACAGTTTCTAGCCAGCCTTGTCAATCATGGTGAGTCAAAATGTACGTTTCTTTACAGTTTCTAGCCAGCCTTGTCAATCATGATGAGTCAAATTTTTCCTTTAACTCCACTTCCTAAAACTGCCTGTTTTCTTGCCTTTTACTACTCAAAATGACAAATCAATAAGTTACACCATTTAAATGATATATTTGATTCTTTTTTCAAATTATAACTTATTCAAAATGTGGAAATAGTAACTAAAATGTATTGGAAGATTCTGAATGCTGAACTCAGTTATAGATCTACAAAATGAGCATATGTGGTACAACCTGAAACATTATACCAAATAATTTTTCTTAGTTCAGTAGGTAACAGATAAGATGGTCTTTGTCACTCATGAAAGCACCACCATAGTGAATCAGGGCTCTGTTCTCTATCCAAAAGAAATTAACAGATATGCTACAAAGTGAGACATAACATCAAAAGTTTATTCTAGTTCTGTAGGTAATACGTATATGGTCTTATTCACCCATAAAAGCACATAACATTCGATACTTTGAATATGCTCGGCATATTAAACATAAAGGAAACATTCTGCATGTGCAATTCTACAGAGTATTAAGGAAAAGGAAGACAAAATAAATATATAAGTACAATTTCATTACAATAGAATCATACTGTATTAAGGTTTCTCACCTTGTTTTCGAAAGAGACCTCCTTTGCTTCTTACAGTATTGTAGGAACCACACTCCAAGCACTTGTGTCCCAGTACATGGAACATTGTTAAGGTCTCCTGGGGTAAATATGGCATTAATTACTAGAAGCAGTCCACAGTAATCCACAACACAATCTCATAATACAAATGATTACAGATGTATAATGTGAATTTTATATACTGCCTTCTCCAATTGGCTTTTTTTATGTAAATTGTTTCTCAGAAACTTTCAGGCTGATAACTACAGCTGCTAAGAACCCCTATCTTCCCTCTACAAAAACATTTTTTTTTTTTTTTTTTTTTCCCAAAAGAAGGAACAGAGGGGGCCAGTTGAGGATATTCCAAAAAAGGCCCAGTCCTCTGTTCTTAGCGCTACCTCGCTAACGCGGGAAATGGCGAATAGTTTAAAAGAAAGAAAAGATATATATATATATATATATATATATTTTTTTTTTTTTTTTTTTTTTTTTTTTTTTTTTTTTTTATACTTTGTCGCTGTCTCCCGCGTTTGCGAGGTAGCGCGAGGAAACAGACGAAAGAAATGGCCCAACCCCCATACACACGTACATACACACGTCCACACACGCAAATATACATACCTACACAGCTTTCCATGGTTTACCCCAGACGCTTCACATGCCTTGATTCAATCCACTGACAGCACGTCAACCCCTGTATACCACATCGCTCCAATTCACTCTATTCCTTGCCCTCCTTTCACCCTCCTGCATGTTCAGGCCCCGATCACACAAAATCTTTTTCACTCCATCTTTCCACCTCCAATTTGGTCTCCCTCTTCTCCTCGTTCCCTCCACCTCCGACACATATATCCTCTTGGTCAATCTTTCCTCACTCATTCTCTCCATGTGCCCAAACCATTTCAAAACACCCTCTTCTGCTCTCTCAACCACGCTCTTTTTATTTCCACACATCTCTCTTACCCTTACGTTACTTACTCGATCAAACCACCTCACACCACACATTGTCCTCAAACATCTCATTTCCAGCACATCCATCCTCCTGCGCACAACTCTATCCATAGCCCACGCCTCGCAACCATACAACATTGTTGGAACCACTATTCCTTCAAACATACCCATTTTTGCTTTCCGAGATAATGTTCTCGACTTCCACACATTTTTCAAGGCTCCCAAAATTTTCGCCCCCTCCCCCACCCTATGATCCACTTCCGCTTCCATGGTTCCATCCGCTGACAGATCCACTCCCAGATATCTAAAACACTTCACTTCCTCCAGTTTTTCTCCATTCAAACTCACCTCCCAATTGACTTGACCCTCAACCCTACTGTACCTAATAACCTTGCTCTTATTCACATTTACTCTTAACTTTCTTCTTCCACACACTTTACCAAACTCAGTCACCAGCTTCTGCAGTTTCTCACATGAATCAGCCACCAGCGCTGTATCATCAGCGAACAACAACTGACTCACTTCCCAAGCTCTCTCATCCCCAACAGACTTCATACTTGCCCCTCTTTCCAGGACTCTTGCATTTACCTCCCTAACAACCCCATCCATAAACAAATTAAACAACCATGGAGACATCACACACCCCTGCCGCAAACCTACATTCACTGAGAACCAATCACTTTCCTCTCTTCCTACACGTACACATGCCTTACATCCTCGATAAAAACTTTTCACTGCTTCTAACAGCTTGCCTCCCACACCATATATTCTTAATACCTTCCACAGAGCATCTCTATCAACTCTATCATATGCCTTCTCCAGATCCATATATATATATATATATATATATATATATATATATATATATATATATATATATATATATATATATATATTTTTTTTTTTTTTTTTTTATACTTTGTCGCTGTCTCCCGCGTTTGCGAGGTAGCGCAAGGAAACAGACGAAAGAAATGGCCCAACCCCCCCCCCATACACATGTACATACGTCCACACACGCAAATATACATACCTACACAGCTTTCCATGGCCCACCCCAGACGCCCCACATGCCCCGATTCAATCCACCGACAGCACGTCAACCCCTGTACACCACATCGCTCCAATTCACTCTATTCCTTGCCCTCCTTTCACCCTCCTGCATGTTCAGGCCCCGATCACACAAAATCTTTTTCACTCCATCTTTCCACCTCCAATTTGGTCTCCCTCTTCTCCTCGTTCCCTCCACCTCCGACACATATATCCTCTTGGTCAATCTTTCCTCACTCATTCTCTCCATGTGCCCAAACCATTTCAAAACACCCTTTTCTGCTCTCTCAACCACGCTCTTTTTATTTCCACACATCTCTCTTACCCTTACGTTACTTACTCGATCAAACCACCTCACACCACACATTGTCCTCAAACATCTCATTTCCAGCACATCCATCCTCCTGCGCACAACTCTATCTATAGCCTACACCTCGCAACCATACAGCATTGTTGGAACCACTATTCCTTCAAACATACCCATTTTTGCTTTCCAAGATAATGTTCTCGACTTCCACACATTCTTCAAGGCTCCCAGGATTTTCGCCCCCTCCCCCACCCTATGATCCACTTCCGCTTCCATGGTTCCATCCACTGCCAGATCCACTCCCAGATATCTAAAACACTTTACTTCCTCCAGTTTTTCTCCATTCAAACTTACCTCCCAATTGACTTGACCCTCAACCCTACTGTACCTAATAACCTTGCTCTTATTCACATTTACGCTTAACTTTCTTCTTTCACACACTTTACCAAACTCAGTCACCAGCTTCTGCAGTTTCTCACATGAATCAGCCACCAGCGCTGTATCATCAGCGAACAACAACTGACTCACTTCCCAAGCTCTCTCATCCACAACAGACTTCATACTTGCCCCTCTTTCCAAAACTCTTGCACTTACCTCCCTAACAACCCCATCCATAAACAAATTGAACAACCATGGAGACATCACACACCCCTGCCGCAAACCTACATTCACTGAGAACCAATCCCTTTCCTCTCTTCCTACACGTACACATGCCTTACATCCTCGATAAAAACTTTTCACTGCTTCTAACAACTTGCCTCCCACACCATATATTCTTAATTCCTTCCACAGAGCATCTCTATCAACTCTATCATATGCCTTCTCCAGATCCATAAATGCTACATACAAATCCATTTGCTTTTCTAAGTATTTCTCACATACATTCTTCAAAGCAAACACCTGATCCACACATCCTCTACCACTTCTGAAACCACACTGCTCTTCCCCAGTCTGATGCTCTGTACATGCCTTCACCCTCTCAATCAATACCCTCCCAAATAATTTACCAGGAATACTCAACAAACTTATACCTCTGTAATTTGAGCACTCACTCTTATCCCCTTTGCCTTTGTACAATGGCACTATGCACGCATTCCGCCAATCCTCAGGCACCTCACCATGAGTCATACATACATTAAATAACCTTACCAACCAGTCAATAATACAGTCACCCCCTTTTTTTTAATAAATTCCACTGCAATACCATCCAAACCTGCTGCCTTGCCGGCTTTCATCTTCCGCAAAGCTTTTACTACCTCTTCTCTGTTTACCAAATCATTTTCCCTAACCCTCTCACTTTGCACACCACCTCGAACAAAACACCCTATATCTGCCACTCTATCATCAAACACATTCAACAAACCTTCAAAATACTCACTCCACCTCCTTCTCACATCACCACTATATATATATATATATATATATATTATTTTTTTATATTTTTTTATTTTGCTTTGTCGCTGTCTCCCGCGTTTGCGAGGTAGCGCAAGGAAACAGACGAAAGAAATGGCCCAACCTCTATCAACTCTATCATATGCCTTCTCCAGATCCATAAATGCTACATACAAATCCATTTGCTTTTCTAAGTATTTCTCACATACATTCTTCAAAGCAAACACCTGATCCACACATCCTCTACCACTTCTGAAACCACACTGCTCTTCCCCAGTCTGATGCTCTGTACATGCCTTCACCCTCTCAATCAATACCCTCCCATATAATTTACCAGGAATACTCAACAAACTTATACCTCTGTAATTTGAGCACTCACTCTTATCCCCTTTGCCTTTGTACAATGGCACTATGCACGCATTCCGCCAATCCTCAGGACCTCACCATGAGTCATACATACATTAAATAACCTTACCAACCAGTCAATAATACAGTCACCCCCTTTTTTTTAATAAATTCCACTGCAATACCACCCAAACCTGCTGCCTTGCCGGCTTTCATCTTCCGCAAAGCTTTTACTACCTCTTCTCTGTTTACCAAATCATTTTCCCTAACCCTCTCACTTTGCACACCACCTCGAACAAAATACCCTATATCTGCCACTCTATCATCAAACACATTCAACAAACCTTCAAAATTCTCACTCCACCTCCTTCTCACATCACCACTATATATATATATATATATATATATTATTTTTTTATATTTTTTTATTTTGCTTTGTCGCTGTCTCCCGCGTTTGCGAGGTAGCGCAAGGAAACAGACGAAAGAAATGGCCCAACCTCTATCAACTCTATCATATGCCTTCTCCAGATCCATAAATGCTACATACAAATCCATTTGCTTTTCTAAGTATTTCTCACATACATTCTTCAAAGCAAACACCTGATCCACACATCCTCTACCACTTCTGAAACCACACTGCTCTTCCCCAGTCTGATGCTCTGTACATGCCTTCACCCTCTCAATCAATACCCTCCCATATAATTTACCAGGAATACTCAACAAACTTATACCTCTGTAATTTGAGCACTCACTCTTATCCCCTTTGCCTTTGTACAATGGCACTATGCACGCATTCCGCCAATCCTCAGGACCTCACCATGAGTCATACATACATTAAATAACCTTACCAACCAGTCAATAATACAGTCACCCCCTTTTTTTTAATAAATTCCACTGCAATACCACCCAAACCTGCTGCCTTGCCGGCTTTCATCTTCCGCAAAGCTTTTACTACCTCTTCTCTGTTTACCAAATCATTTTCCCTAACCCTCTCACTTTGCACACCACCTCGAACAAAATACCCTATATCTGCCACTCTATCATCAAACACATTCAACAAACCTTCAAAATTCTCACTCCATCTCCTTCTCACATCACCACTATATATATATATATATATATATATATATATATATATATATATATATTATTTTTTTTTATTTTTTTATTTTGCTTTGTCGCTGTCTCCCGCGTTTGCAAGGTAGCGCAAGGAAACAGACGAAAGAAATGGCCCAACCCACCCCATACATAATGTATACACACACACACACGTCCACACACGCAAATATACATACCTATACATCTCAATGTACACATATATATACATACATAGACACATACATATATACCCATGCACACAATTCACACTGTCTGCCCCCATTCACTCCCATCGCCACCTCGCCACACATGGAATACCATATATATATATATATATATATTTTTTTTCAAACTGTTCGCCTTTTCCCGCGTTAGCAAGGTAGCATTAAGAACAGAGGACTGGGCCTCTGAGGGAATATCCTCACCTGGCCCCCTTCTCTGTTCCTTCTTTTTGGAAAAAAAGAAAGAAACAAGAGGGGAGGATTTCCAGCCCCCTGCTCCCTCCCCTTTTAGTCGCCTTCTATGACACACAGGGAATATGTGGGAAGTATTCTTTCTCCCCTATCCCCAGGGATAAAATATATATATATTTATTATACTTTGTCGCTGTCTCCCGCATTAGCGAGGTAGTGCAAGGAAACAGACAAAAGATGTATTTCCAATATAAGTCTGTGTGGGTGTATGTATATACAGTATATATTATTTTTATCTTCTTATACTTGATCATCATTTCCTGCATCAGCAAGGTAGTGCCAGGACACAGACCAAGAACTGCCCATCCAATCATATACACATATATATATGGTTTCAGTGCATTACACATGACAGCTAGAGACTGAGTGTAAATGAACGTGGCCTTTTTTTGTCTGTTCCTGGTGCTGCCTCACCGGAGAGAGAGATGGGGGGGGGGGGGGTGGTTTGTGTGTGGCGGGGTTGTGACGGGAATGGATGAAAGTAGCAAGTATGGATATGTACATTTGTATATATATGTCTGTGTATGTATATGTTGAAATGTATATGTGTGTGTGTGAGGGCGTTTATGTATGTGGGTGGGTTGGGCCATTCCTCGTCTGTTTCCTTGCTTTACCTCGCTAACGTGGGAGACGATAGTTAAGTATAATAGAATAAAATTTTCTTTATTTATTCATACTTAATTGCCATCTCCTGCGTTAGCGAGGTAGTGCAAGGAAACAGACGAGGAATGGCCCAACCCACCCACATACACATGTACATACATAAATGCCCACACACGCACATATACATACATATACATTTCAACTTATACATACATATACATTTCAACTTATATACATACACAGACACATACATATATACATATTCGTACTTGCTGCCTTCATCCATTCCCGCCACCACCCCACCACACAGGAAACAGCACCCCCCCTTCCAGCGAGGTAGCCCCTGGAAAAGATTAAAAGGCCACATTCGTTCACACTCAGTCTCTAGCTGTCATGTGTAATGCACCGAAACCACAGCTCCCTTTCCACGTCGAGACCCACTGGTTTAACCTAGATGCTTCACATGCCCTGGTTCAATCCACTGACAGCATGCCAACCCCAGTAAACCACATCATTCCAATTCACTCTATTCCTTGCACACTTTTCACCCTCCTACATGTTCAGGCCCAGTTGCTCAATTCCACCTCCAATTTGGTCTCCCGCTTCTCCTTGCTCCCTCCACTTCTGACACATATATCATCTTTGTCAGTCTTTCCTCTCTCATTCTCTCCATGTGTCCAAAACCACTTCAACACACCCTCTTCTGCTCTCTCAACCACACACTTTTAATTACCACAAATCTCTCTTACCCTTTTATTACTTACTCGATCAAACCATCTCAACCCCACATGATGTCCTCAAACATTTCATTTCCAACACATCCACCCTCCTCTGTACAACCCTATCTATAGACCATGCCTCGAAACCATATAATATTGTTGGAGCTACTATTCCTTCAAACATACCCATTTTTGTTCTCCAAGATAACATTCTCTCTTTCCACACATTCTTCATCGCTCTCAGAACCTTCACCCTTCCCCCACCCAATGACTCACTTCCATGCTTCCATTCACTGCTAAGTTCACTCCCAGATATCTAAAACACTTCATTTCCTCCAATTTCCCTCCATTCAAACTCACAACCCAACTAACTAGTTACTCAACCCTACTTAAGCTAATAACCTTGTTCTTATTCACAATTACAACCTTCTCCTTTCACGCACTTTTCCAAACTCAGTCACCAAATTCTGCAGTTTCTCACTCAAATCAGCCATCAGTGCTGTATCATCAGCGAACAACAAACAACTCACTTCCCTGGCCCTCTCATCCTCAACAGACTGCATACTTGCCCCTCTCTCCAAAACTCTTGCATTCACCTCCCTAACCACCCCATCCACAATCAAATTAAACAACCTTAGGGACATCACACACCACTGTCGCAGACCTACATTCACTGGGAACCAATCACTCTCCCCTCTTCCTACTCATACACATGCCTTGCACCCTTGATAGAAACTTCTTACTGCTTCTAACAGCTTACCTCCCACATTGTGTACTCTTTAAGACTTTCCACAAAGCATCTCTATCAACCCTGTCAAATGCCTTCTCCAGATCCATAAATGCCACATAGAAATCAATCTGCTTTTCCAAGTATTTTTCACACATTCTTCAAACACCTAATCCACATATCCTCTGCCACTTCTGAAACACACTGGTCCTCCCCAGTACGATGCTCTGTACATGCCTTCACCCTCTCAATCAATACTCTCATACAATTTTCCAGGAATACTCAACAAACTTATGCCTCTGTAGTTTGAACACTCACCTTCCTTTGCCTTTGTACAATGGCACTATACATGCATTCCACCAATCCTCAGGCACTTCACCATGATCCATACATACAACCAATCAGCAACACAGTCACTCACTTTCTCAATAAAATTCAACTGCAATACCATCCAACCCCACTGCCTTGCCAGATTTCATCTTCCACAAGGCTTTCACCATCTCTTCTCTCTTCACCAAACCACTGTGCTTACTTCAGGTCTCTTCAAAACTATATGCACAAGTTTTTCCATATGAATCTTAGATATATGTTGACATGAATCTTTTATAAAAGAAGTAAAAGTACTATCAGTCAAAACACTAAAGTCTAAGAAGTAAATTCCTCTCATAAAATACATAAAACACAAAAAACATTATAGTACCTCATGACAATCCCGACAAAGAACATTACAGTAAAGGTCTGCATATTCACTCGGCATTGGTGTCTCCTTAATTTCCTCATCCAGTGATTTCCAAAGCTGTAACAAAGATTGAGAGTATCAGAAAGCATATACTGCTTTGGTATTTCCTTGAATTATACATAAATAAGTGGAAATACAACTAAACCTATAGTTAAAGTATAAAAATCAAGTATGGTAGCATATTAGATGAAGCCTCACCACAATAGATATTTTTTTAATGTTCACACCAATCCTACATTAAACAGTTTTACACAATATTAAGGAACCTCAATATCTTGGTTATTTCCTTAAGAATCTTACACATATAGTCTCATTCTTTTTTCAATCTCTGTGGATGATAGGGATTCCAGCCTTCAGATATATTGTGCAATGTGTTATACTGTAAATATCGGTACTAATGTTATCCAAAGCTATCCACCATGTTTTGCCATAGAGAAATGTATAGGTATGTATGTATGCGTGTGTGGGCATTTATGTATATGCATCTGTATGTGGGTGGGTTGGGCCATTCTTTCGTCTGTTTTCTTGCACTACCTCGCTAATGCGGGAGAGAGCAACTAAGTATAATAAAAAATGAAAAATGTTGGGAGAGAAAATTCTGATAATTTAATGGATTCATTAGATATTTTCAATATAATTATTCATGCAGTACAATATCCCTAAAAACTAATGTGTTAACACAAACACTGATTTACACTATCATACTTATGTAACAGAAGAAAAATATTAGCATACTCATAACTCTTGCAGCACTGCTTAATTTATGCCATCAGATGACATGCTCCCTTTGATGCCTTACAGCAGCAGTGTAAACAACTGCATCCGTATGAGTTTTATATTTTTCTTTCATACCTGTTCACCATTTTCTTCCTCAACAAGGCAGCATTAGGAACAGATGATCAAGTTTAAAGGAAAAATCCCCTCTGCTCTTCCTCCAATCCTTCTTTTGGAATGTAATAACACTGGGGGAAGGATTTCTTGCCTCCTGCTCATCTTTGTTGCCTTCTATAGCATGCCAGAGGTATGTGGATAGCATTCTCTCTCCCTATCCCCTATATTGTTTTTTCTCATTAGTTTGTCATTTCACACTTTACTGAGATAGCACAAGAAACAAAGATATATAGCCTCATTTCTTCACATCCACTCTCCAGCAGTCATGAATCATACACTGAAACCAAAGGCCCATATCCACAGTTAAGCTACAGAGACCATTCCATGGCTTCTCATGACTGCTTTATATACCCAGGTTCATCCCTCTGACAGCATATCATCCTTTGTGTACCACAATTCATTTTATCCCATGCATGGCCCTAAACTTCTTGAATATTATGAACATGATGGCTTAAAGCTCCATACGTCCCCTGATCCTCCACATTTGTATAGTTTGATGAAGTATCATTGTCCTAAAATTCCAAATTAACTGGTCTATGAAAATTTATGTTAAAGGATAAAAGATATTTTTTGCATATGACTGACAATGATGAAATTGGCAAAGCATAATGTAACTGCAAAATCTTTACAGCCACATAAGAATCATAAGCTTCCAAGAAATCAGTTTTATCACCCTCATCACAAAAACAAAAGCCAAAGTCTTTCTAAAATCTTCAAGAGAAAGTTCAAAAATCTTTCAAAAATTTTTGACTTGAGAAATTCAGACTATAACTAATGCCTGTGAAGTTTTAACAAATATGTGAAGCTTGTTAAGCCTAAGTTTGTTAAAAATACTAAAGGTGTAGTCTACCGCTTTTCAAACTCCCTGAAGTTTTCTTTTTTATGAGTCCGCCAAACATAGCATGAAAATGAACTTTCACTATGACCTGAGAAGAATATTTTCCAAAGACCCTTCATTCCATAAAAGCAAAGCTACAAGTCCTTTTCCATGCTTCAAAGCAGTAAACGTGTCTTTTCATAACCTACATGTTAATGCTGTGAAGAGATTAGTATAAAAGAACTGAGGGTTCTTGAGTGACTTGCAGTAATAGTTGGGAAGGGCTAAGGTTAACCTCTAATGTATTCAAGGCAATGGATGCCTTGACTTACAGCTTTACATCGACATAGCTCATGATTACTATGTGAGAATGTGATCCCTCTCTTTAACAGTTTCACTTTTCACTAATGGGGTCTAGAGGAGTCAAAAGTATGTCTCCATGGTTTTTGTTATATAAAGGCTATGAGAGTGTTCCACAAAACTTATGTTTTCTTCACAGCAGCATAGCTATTGGGAATGAAATAAGAATGGATGGAAAGAAAATTTGGAAAATATGAAAAAATATTTTGTTCCATGGCCATAGGTGAAATTTTCTTCAAGTTGTCATTTAAGGTTAAGTTCCAGGTTAAACCTTTTTATAATAGGCATAACTCAAGCTAAGTCCAAACTAGTGATATAACTCATTAAATTTTTCTGATGATGGAAAGCAACTGTTTAAAGAAAACTGACTGATGCATCGTCACAAAACTAGATTGTGGCTCCAGATGACAGATGGATGGATGAATAACGGACTAATGGATGACATACAAATGGTCAACAATGATGACAACAAATAAAGCAATACCTAAGTGTCTGGCAGGTTATACAAGTGACACAAACAAACCTGATAAACACTGGCTAAGTGAAGGATAAGTAACAGTTGAGCATTTAAATATTTCCTAATGACCCTTGGGTCAGAGTGGATATCAAATGGTAAAAAAATGGACGAACAAGACATTGGTTTGGAAAAATCAGCAGTTTACCATACAATTGTCTTTCAAATATTAGAACAAGCATTAATGCTTACCTCTTTCATTTTAATCATTGATGTACCACATGTTGGACAAGCATAAAATCCTGCCTTAATTAGATCATGGAAACATGGCCGATGTATAAGATGGCCACAAGACGGAACATGTGACACAATCCTTGATGTATGAATATCTTCCAGGCAGACAGGACAATTGGCTTTGCTCATCTTCACAATGCACTGAAAAGACTACATATACAGCACAGGAGCCCATGACATTTGGTACAATACTCTGTCCAATAAGAGTGACAATGATGGGGGAACTTAGTCACTTTTATAGGCAAAAACTAGAATATTTCATACTGTAATGCAATCTATATCAAAGTTTGTAAATCATCAACTTATGTGTATAATGTTATTATTAGGGCAATATCAAATACAATGACAATATAGAGAATCTTGAACCAGTAAAACAATATCTCAAATGACACAAATTCAGAAACCAGGGCTTTGTCATGAGAGGTTCTGTGAAATTTACAATGGAGCTGGAACATGAGTATCTCCAAGCTCAATTAATTAGGGAGTGGAAAGAAAGAAGTAAGGATAATTCAATAAAAGATGCCAAAAATGGAAGGAGCGTTGAGATATACCGTGATGAAGATGTAGATGGAACTCTTGTTAGCTTACACTTGCAAAGTATAACCACTCTACTAGAGAGGTATGGTGTGTTGAATGTTGACATTATTTTTGTCTTTGCTGAATCTGCAAATCTTTATTGTCAAAAGTAAAGACTGCCAAAATATCCCATATAGTATAAAATTATTATATCTAAAAACCATATGCAAATTATATACACTCTGTTTTACAATTAATGCTTTACTCCAACCATTTAAGAACATGACCATGTATGCAGTCCTTCACTTACAGTTATACATATATTAAAAAGATGTTAATAAAAGTACTGACCTTATGGGTATCTTTAATAACGGTGGGGAGACACAATTCACAGGTGCTACAATGGAAAAATTTGTCTCGACCACCTACTCGACATAACCCACATCCATCACAGTGGTACTGCCCTTTGTCATCATCATCATATAACTTACAGATGTGACAAAAGTACTGGAAATAAATGAGAACACTTTATAACATATGGTTCATTCTATTACTAAATAGTAACAAAAAGAATTCTGAAAACCTACCAAGATGATTTAAGAGGGCAGCACTGATATTTGTACATTCTGAATAATGTTGAGTCATACTTTTCATACATCATTACATCAGATACTGTCATGAAGATAAGATTGGAAGAAGGTGAATCTGCTAGAAAAAACAAGTGAATAGATGGCAAAGAATGAGGAATGTTATGTCCTGAGCAGAAAAGTTCAGAAGGTGGTATATATGAAAAGAATGAAAAGTAAATGAGCATCTTCAGAGAAAAATGTTAGAGAATTAATAATAGTCTTATAGAAGAAAGCGAATAAAAGTAGAAGATAATTAACTGAAAGGACCAATAGTGTATAACACATCTAGGAGAAAAGTAGTAACAAAAGAAGAAGTGTGTCCAAGACAGAAAGTCTTTCAAAGAAACACACAGACACACCAGCATCAAGTGAACAGTAGCAAACCAGAGCATCAGAGCCATTCAGTAAGAAATCATTCATTAGAGACACCCACAGATGCAGTTCTTCACAGAGTTATATTTAGTCGGGGCATACTGTGGAGTGAACAGAGAGAATCATAGAGGAGATATCCTGAGAGGGGTTTTGTATACACTCATTTGAGAAAAATGTGCCATTCAGGACACCCAAATTTCATATAACTTCTGACCATCCACAATCTTATGCTCCCTCACTGAAGATTAGTAAATTATTGATAACAGGGATTCAGTTACAGGAAAATACACAAGGAGAACTTAGATACCCATGATGACAAGGAGACATATAGACACTTGTTGCTCTAATGTGTGAATAACTTTGTATAACAGCATGTCATGGAGGATACAAAATCTTGGGAGGACAAGAGACCAACTCTGCTTGACTTCTTTACACAAAACAGCAATGAAACAAAAGACATCAAACAATAAGCTCTTATAAGAAACTCATCAAGTAGTACTTTATTTTGATTTTGGCAGAGGAGGACACAAGAAGAGCATCAGGAGGCACAGAACCCTAAAAGGAAAAACAACTGAGACAACGAAGTGGAGCTAATTAAATTTTTCTTAAAGTGTAGACTGGAAATGCGAGTTACATAACAACAGTATAGACCAATGCTATCGATGAAGTCAGAATGTGGTACTATGGGCCACTAATAGTGGATGAATGTACAAGTAAACAACTAAGGTCATGGGTATTTGCATGGTTAAAGACAATCTCTGTCTGATTATGGTGTTTGGGATGTTAAGAGTTCAATCTATCACTGAGAACATCATATGTATATTCTGGAGGATGCCTAAGTGATCACCTTAGTATCAAGCAATTGTAGACAATTATTAATACAAGACTAAAACAGAGGGATAGCACAGTTTTAAAAGAAGTGCATATTCAAACACAAAAGTCTATTAACCTCTTCTACTGTATAATGTGTGATACAAAGTGCAGAATTTAGTGGGCAAGTGGAACGTGTGATACAAAGTGCAGAATTTAGTAGGCAAGTGGAACACTTGAACATTATAATATTTAAAGAGTACTTAAAATTGTACTTACGTTTCCAAAATTTACACCACAGTCTTTATTGCTGCATGTTTGGCTCAGTGGCTGCTGTGTCTGGCATAACATGCATTCTATCTCTGAGATGTTTGATCTTTCCAAAGGATGATTTTCACTTGCATCATGGCAAAACCGGCATATATAGTTGTTTTTACAGCAAGGACTCTGGAATAATTTGAACATAAATGCTTCACTCATACCTTTTCATAGTGCCTAAAATCAGCATTGTTCCTTAAAATATCCAACGTGCATTTACATGCATACATTACAAAATCTGTTACACTATATGGATGGGAAAGAGTACCTACTCATATTGTGCTTACTTTTTTCATATATCCCATAAAATAATTATGCATAATCACAATTCTGGAAAGCCATACATATATTGGAGAGGATCACAATTTTGCGCTGATCAAGTGTATTCCTATGAGTCCACTTGATTTATATATATATTATACTTGGTCGCCGTTTCCCATGTCAGTGAGGTAATGCCAGGAAACAGAAGAATGGCCCATCCACTCATATACACATAACACCCATACATGCACATATACATATCAACATATACATACATACACAGACATATACCTATACATACATGTACATATTCATCCTTGCTTGCCTTCATCCATTCCTGGTGCTACCCCACCCCACAGGAAACGGCATCACTACCCCCTGCTTCAACGAGGGAAACAGCAATTATGTATATAATGATAAAGAAGGAAAAAAAAAAAAAAAAAATATATATATATATATATATATATATATATATATATATATATATATATATCATGGATTATCTAGTTTGTAAAGAAGCGCACTGATACATACTCTAAATTTTCATGTGAGGTAATAAACAAAGGGCTTTAAGTATCATACAAAGAATCAAACCTGTCAAGCAACATCATGAATGAGAATCATTTGTGATGAGATGGAACATTGATAAATGCCTGACAAATGTAAAAGGATACAGTACAACCATGATGCTTTGTGATCTTAAGTAAATGTTGGAATCATGTTGTCGTTTCAGAAATACCTCTGGAGTTTGTCTTGGAGCATCATATTTTATTGAGCAAGGGGATAAGGTTTTGTATATCTACGATAATACAAATTTGCTCAACATAAAAGTAACACAATTGTAAAATTTCAACAGAACCTCTAAAAATCTTTTCTACTTTCACATAATAGTTGAAATGTTGGATGAAATATGTTACTACGTTGGTCTTCTGTGCTTAGTTGTCTGTTTGTTTTTATCTTGCAATAGATTAACTAAGGAGATTCATAAATGTTAATATAATTCGACCAGAGAGTGGAAAATCAATATAAGATTTTATTACTGTGGCGGTTAAGTAAGGTTTCCTTATTATGTACTTTTAATAGGTGTATCACCTTCTGCTCTAATTAACCCCATATTTTTCAAGCTATGTCACAGTCGACTAACCTGTCGTTCATTTCCTCCAAAACGAGCCCTACTGCTATTTCTGTGATCAAAACATAAGTAATCAAAATCCAAAACTAGTTTCGATGGAGCTAAAATGAACGTTTATCTCTTTCAATAAACTAATATTCTTAGATTCATGGCCCCCACATCTGTTACTTTATTCTCTCAACCCTACATGAGCATTGAAAATAAATTGTTCCATATCCATGGTTAAATGTGACACAAAGCTAAATTTGCACCCATTGTTTTACCATAGTTTGGACATGCATAAGTAAAACGAGAATACATAATCATAGAACTTCCCAGTGCAATCAAGGCCAAACTAAGCGTTGCATTGACTGCCCACGCAACACTAATCCAGCTGGTTGGTCAGATCCTTGCAATAAAATACTACCTATTACTGGTTAAATATAAAAAAAAATTATCAACATAGACTGCTAAGCGTATACTTACAATCAATCTACATTTCCGTTTATAATGTTCACATCCAAGGGTACATTTGGATAAATTATCTCCAGCAACCGTAATGTCACCCATTCCTCTGTCAGCCATTGTGTTCGGACTAGTGTGTAGTATTTTGACTTTGACTTCTCTTTATTACTTATGCAATGCCATTTGTTTTTTCAGCTAATGTTCATATAGTGCTTAATTGCAAAGACATACTCAAGGGTAATTTTAGAAAAAATCTAAGAACACATTACAATTTTCAATGAATATAAGTGAAATGAATAAAAGTATGTTACCATGTTGAGACGATTGTTTCACTCATCAGCTGTTAACTGAGGGTACTTAAGCCAGCGCCTATATCCAACGAGCATTCTTGTTAACGAATATATGTTAAACAGAAACGGGCGAATATAATTGTTAAAATGCCAGTTCCTCCAACTGAGGTCATATTTCCTTCATAGAGTACATGAATATATCTGAAAATAGGGGCATAAATACGATCTTCTATGAAGAACAATACCGATGGTCAAATTGGTAGCATTATGTATAATGCTACCAATTATTGTGTATAATGAGCCAAATGTATATAAAGAATGTATACATTTTTAATGGAGAAATAACCTCGCATTTTCAAGTCCATGAAAATGTTTTCTTTCAGTTTCATGAGAATTACCTGACAGTATCAGACCCTTGGTCGGGACTCGAGACGTCTCAAGGAGGTTTCAAGTAAATTAAGGGGGATGTTTTTGTGCATCTACCATGGGTAACATGCACACTAAAAGTGTATGTGGTCTTCAAGTTATTCTTAGTACCTGAAGAATATATTAAAGACTTTTCTGTTGCTGCATGTATCTTTATTCTAATGGCTCTGACAGTTTATAGTTCTAAAATCCAGGCAGTTAACTAACAACACTAAATTAGCCGTTTCTATAGGGAAGGATTGGGAATCAATAGCCCATTTTCTAGGGAGGTGATGTGTCAGCAAGATTTTTGCATGGCTATCTGTTGATGGGTTTGTAACAGCTATTTTTTGACATTTCAAAGACAGGTGTTTATGTATAAAATCATGTTGAATATTACCCTTATATTACATGATGGGTTATAAGTATAATCGCAGTAGTGAACCCCTGGAAAGGGGACGGGATGAATAGAGAGAAAACTAAGCTCTGTATAGTAAGTCTCTGAACAAACAATTTACGTTTCATAAGCAAAATATCTGCCGATGCACAACCCACTTTCTACAACTTTACAACTTTTCTTTCTTCTTGGAAGCACGCCTTGGTGCAGCCCATTTCTAAGAAAGGAGACCGTTTTAACCTCCCTATTATCTTCCTAATGCTCTCTCTCTCTTTTACCGTCATCAAAGTCTGAAACTCTCCAAAGACTATCAAAGAAACTTAGGATCCCATTCCTCATTTCTTATCACCGAGTTTTCAGTATAACATATATAAAAACGACAGGAATGAAAAAGTATCGGGCGATCCTTGAAAGGAAATTCCTTTGTCCATTCATTTGTAATGGATGACTTTACTATCTTTTGTTTAGGCTGTGACAAAGAAGGAGAGCAAGCTTTCTAATATAAGACAACACCCAGAAGATTATTACAAAACTCTTCTTCCTGTGTTTCAAAATGTACACGATTTCATTTTGCAGTTGACTTCATATGCTTTGAATACAATATACGTTGATGGTGTTTACCAGTTCCTGTACCCACACAGTGAATTAACGATTTTTCTTTTTTTTTGACCCAGCCAAAAATCATCATTGTCTTAAGGGTTCTTTTAATCATAACTTTAAATTACGCAGGAAAGATGTTCGATTACTTTGAATTACGTTCGACCAAACTGACTTCTCATTCGAAAAGGCGCAAACTTCTGCACGTTTGGTGTAATATATCTCGAAAATAATTTGAAAGTTAAAGAAAATTGATTACCAGTTATATATAAGAAATGCTGAACGTACCAACCTACTAACAAAATAAAGTAGAAGTGCATTGGCAAAGAATAATCAAGAAGAATGAGCCTAGTATGAATAATTTGAATTTACTTGGGGAATAGTTACACATACAAACAAATATTTGATGTATGAGAGAAATACGTATGGCTTTTTTTTTACAAATCGATTTTCAATCTCATATTGGAATTACAGCGGGCTATGATGTCATTTGCATCCCACCAATCACATAGTATTATCAAGGCGTAAACAACAATGGCTACCGTCAGCTGACGTAGAGTGGGTTTGGTTGACAAGGTTGATCAAAATTAAGAATTATAAATGGAAAATCACAAAAGAGTTAGTGTTCCTTATAGCAATGTCTTCTGAAAGTGATACAGAGGAATTTTTCGATGCCTTTGACATCACACCACATCGGCAATCAGTCAGGTACTTGTTGATTTGGATTCCAAATGATTATCTTTAAAATATGCATGTAATGAATTGGGGATTTTGGAAATTACATTCGTTCAGTTTTTTTCCTGTTTTATTTGTAAGAATGATGAAGTTATAAAAATTTATATGATGTACTTTATGCTATACACGTCCATGAAATCGTCATTCAGGTATTTTCTACATATTTATTTATTTCCATTGGACTTCGTCTGGATTACGTTGAGGTAGGCTAGGTCATATTGGGTTAGAATAGGGTTTCGCAAGATTGATTGATGTGACTGTTTTAATGCTATGTTTTCCTGAGACATCAAGATGTTAATGGGTATCAGCTTTCCCTGACCCTGGTGAACATAGTGCAATCAAGATGATTGACTTTTCTGTTCATTAGAATTAATATCTGTTTTAATGTCTATGCTTGCAAATACTTTATGCTATAGGAAAAGTTGACAAGTGTATCCTTAATTTGGAAGAGGGTGTACAAAGTATTACTTGACAAAAGTAGGTTTTGACTTATAAGTGACAGCTAGTTGTCAAAATAACCTCTGCTTGGTACAACCCCCAGCTTTGCTTCTATAGGTCTTTCCCCCATGATTCAAAAGCATGTCAATGTATTCTATCTGATACTGACTTTTTGGGTGTGGATCATGTAGGGCCTCTAGGAAATCAGTGAAACTCAGCAGTTATATACCTTCTAGTATATCTGTCCAAAATTCCCAAATTAGCTGAGATGTGCAGCAGCAATAAACTAATGTCAGTTGGTCTGATGTTAAGTTTTGCATGGAATGGCTGTTGTTAGAGAATTTAAGCAGTGGCATAAAGGGTTGCTTGATCAGTTGGGTGTATATTGGCAATCATAGGAAGTTGATGTGATACTTAATTGTGTGTATGACTGGTATATTTTGACTAGAATATTGAGTCTTTAGATATAGCTTCAGTGCTAGGGAGGTTGAGTGAGGTTTTCATTGGGTCTGTTGAATTTTTCGAGTGATTTGCCAACATTGATATTTATGAACCCCACATTTTCCTTGATAAACATAACCCTCATTATCAGCTCCAACATCAAATTATAATGCTCCAAATCACACTATGCACATTGTATTGTATGTAATTAGCAACACATCAGCATTGCAGAACAAAGCCGCTCGTTATCAAAAACTGTATTTGAGGTGTAGGTAGATGGAGAGCAATGCATGGAGAGAGATGATGCCTGGAGAATTGATGAGATAAATGGCTTTTGACTCTACTCTGGCAAGTAAAGAGTTGGAAGAAGAGCCATCCAAAATATGTGAACAGTATTCTGTACTTTGGAGGGAATAAGACCTATATGAATATGACATAGCTGCTCACATGAAAAATAATTATAACCCCTATACAACAACCCAAGCTTTTAGGAATCATGTTTTGTTTATTATTTGGGGTTTCCTGAATAAATTGGAGAATATGGTTAGACTCATCATGTTTATGTTAGTTCAGGAATGAATTGCAGGGATTTGAAATTGAACAGAGGGAAACTAGTTGTATTTAGAAAGAGATACTGGTAGATGTGTTTTAGCAACATTTCATGTAACTGGGTAAGTGTTTTTCCATTTTAAGATGTTGCATAGGTCTGAATTAAACAAGATGTATTTATTGCTACATCATAAGGAGAACAGGTGTTAAGACTGTGGAGGAAAGCAGAAGTGAGTTGAAGCATTTAGTGTAGAATCATTAGAATAAGGGTGAACAGAGTTAGATGTTGAAAAGAAAAAGGATTAGGCTGTAGGACAGAACCTTCATGGGCACTACTGGTGATAGAATATGGGGAAGTCAGTGCGTCAATAACTACTTGATTGGACTGGGTGGAGAGGAAGCTAATCATTAGGGAATAGAAAGAAATACTGATATAGAT
Organism: Panulirus ornatus; assembly: GCF_036320965.1. Lineage (NCBI taxonomy): Eukaryota > Metazoa > Arthropoda > Malacostraca > Decapoda > Palinuridae > Panulirus > Panulirus ornatus. The sequence continues at coordinate 17,997,256 of NC_092291.1, forward strand.
TAATGAGGGGGGAGAGTTATAGAGGTTTGTAAGGTATTAGGTGGATACTATGTTGGTAAGTTTCCATATGTTTGGAAAATGGAACTGTTGTATGGATATGTACATATGATCATAAAGACATTGCATACTGTATTTACTTATTACCATTTGTGTTATTTTAGGCTGTTATGAACTTAGTAAGATTACTTATCATTTATAAGGTAAACTTGTTTCTGTCTTTGCACTGGTAGTGCATGTTGGCACCAGTTTCTGATTTTGTTTGCTACAGTTATTCTTCCAAGATTGAATAAGAAATTATGAAATGTAAACGCTCTCAAAATTATGATAACTTTTGCTTTTTATAAGGATAAGAAAGATACCATTTTATCTGCTGATGCTGGTACTGCAGTATCAATAGTATTATAACTTTATTCATCACAGGTCAGAGGAGGGAGCTGCTGCAGATGTAAGTTCAAAAGAACACCAATGGATTCCTTTAGAACATTCATCTGCACTGGGGAACTTGACTATTGTAAGTTTGAGTTTTTAACTTTATCACTTGGCTAAGTAGATTAAAGGATGTGTCTGATCTAAATCATGATTGCTTTTTTTATATTAGAGTGACTATGGCCATATACTGTATTATTAGATTTACTTATGCTAAATTAGCAACTGATATTGCACACCAAGTGATTAGTGATATAATAGTGAAGATTCTGCTATGATATTCTTTAGGCATTTTTGTTGTGGAAATGTGACTTTAAAGGGATTGGTAAAGATTTTTAAGATGAAAGAAACGTGAATTAAACTGCTTAGTTGAAGATATGTGTGGGATGAAAATAAAGCAGAAGAGAATTAACTACAACCCTGGGACCCCATTTATGGGGCTCCTGAAGTTTCAAGTATTTACTCTAGTGAGGAGCAGGGAAATGATGCAACTGAAACTGTTTTTTATCCAGTGATGATGACACAGCCTCACCAAAGGTTACTTTTCACTTATGATACAGTTGGAGTCCAATAACACCACAAAAGAGATTTACTGTATGCTGATTTATAGATTGAAGTGAAATAAGAACTCGACAAGTACTGTATGAGAATGATAATTCTCCATATTGTTGGAAAAATGAAATTTGGGAATGTGTTACCAGAACACTTGACCATAATTGAGTGGTGACAAGATTTTGTTTTGTAGGTCAGTGTGTTGGGGACATGAGAAAATTGTAGAATTAGCAATGTGAACATTGATAGGAATGATAATGCTAGTAGCATGGGAATGGTAATGGTAGCATATACAGGGTTACTGTATATGTTATGAGTTTCATGCACTGTTTTCTTACAGTTTGAAATACAAAAATAAATAAATTTATTATTTTAGGGTCAAGATTTACTCCAGTCAATGGAAAAGAACTTAAACCAGCAGAGTCAGCCTTCAACTATTATGCAACCACCTTCCCAACCTTTCCTCCACCCACTGAAAGCTTTTCAGGTTAGTTATAGGTGCTGTACTATAGTGATAAAAGAATTGTTTCCTGTTGTCTGTAAAAACATCCCTTGTAAGCCAGTGATTAGTATTAATGATGTATCGAGTATCTAGAGGAATATCCAGAAAGTTAGAAGTAAAAGATAAAAACTTTCATATGGGCCTGACAAAGATTATTATTAGCTTTTTAGAATTTTGCTTATCTAGTAGAATGGATTGGTGAGTTAGTGATAAGAAATGTATTTGTGGTACAGTATTGTTTTGTGTAGTGGTATTCTTTCCATTACATAATTTTTACAAAGAGCTGGTTGAGATTTGATGTAATGCCTGGGACCAGGCAATGAATGTATTTTGACATTTTACAAATTTTAGAAAGATGGGCCTTCATATGATAATTTGAATATATTGTAACTTTAACTGTGCCTAGTTATGTGTAGAAAATACAGACAGAAACTGATGAGTAATAATGTATCCATATGAAATTAAAGATATGCATGCAGAGGAAGACAAATGAAAAAGATAAACCCTTTATCAACTTTTGTTTTGCCATGTTGGATTGTTGATGTGAGTGTTTGGGTACCATCGAGTTGAATGCATCATTGTGCAGCAAGATAGGAGCAAGAGGAGTGAGTAATGTATTTTAAGACAGGAGTGCATGCAATTTTTAAAACAAAAGCAAAGAAATCTTTTCATGTGATACATGTTGCAGTTGTTTGTTTACCAATAAAGAATGTGTGTCACATTTAAGGTGTTCACACAACAGAAAGAATGAGTGACTGACATAAAGATAGGAAACAAGTTTATGTAAGAATTACCTTAAGAATTATGCTTGGGTAACACACTTTGCACTAGACTTCCCTTGTTCACCACCTGTACCTCTAAGGGAAGTAGGTATACCAGCATACAATTTATGTCACAGTTAGGATATCCAGACAATAGGAAAAATAGGCAGCTTACATAGAGAGAGTAAATAGACTTATGTAAGAATTAATATAAAGCTTATGTTTCACTGACACTCTCTTTGTTTTAGACTTCCCTTATACTCCGGTTGTACCATCTCCTGAAGTACATATACCATCTAATGATGCATACAGCAGTTAGGATATCTATACATAGAAAAAGTTAGTAGATATAGATGTAAAATGTGATGCAAGTTGATATTTGGGGACAAAATGTATGAGGAATTTGAACTATGACATGGTATGTCTTTGGAGATTCTGCATAGAAATTGTCGGAGAATATTTTAATCTTGCATTTCATTAGTATGTACTTATAGAATTTTTCACAATTGGATAAAGCCCTATGATTATCGTAGAGAATATTTGCTTTATGGGGATTAAAGTGTGATTTTACCCTCAAATTAAGGTGTATCCATGAGGATTCATCCAACCCTCAACCTCTTATGTGGGTCACTGACATAGAGGGAATTTTTCCCAATGCTAACTCTAGGCAATACTGGCAAGACACCTCTGCATACCAAAAAAGTATGCTTTTGAATGCCTTAAGGGCAGAAAGAGGTGATCCATAGACATATGGTTGTAGCGAGACTATGCAATGCTTGGCAAGCTGTTGCATCACATCATTGTTGTGTGGCCTTTAACACCTCTGGGGTGGGTTGTTTTGATTACTGTCTTTTCCTACACCTTGAAGCTTTGGAGCTCTATCCTCTCATATTTGTCTCAATAACCATGACCTGGCACTTTTTAAGAGATTTTTCACTTCCTCCAAAATTTGTAAATACTTTTCCTTGTCTTCTCTTTTTTTCGTTCGTTAACGTTCTTTATATTTCTATTTAGGCCTAACGTTGATGTGGACTTTTGTTCATGACTGAAGCAAAAAAATACATATATTGCCATGTGAAGAGCCTGTATGATGGTGGTTGCAAATGCAAAGGGATTTAGGGGCCTATCTGTGGATGAGATTAGTAGAATTGATCTCTGGTATTTAACAGACACCTTTGTTCATCAGAATATATGCTTACCCCTGGTTGAACTTCCATAAGAAGAGGATGGTCTAAAGTATGGACCCATTTTTTATTAACAGTATATACTTTCTTTAGTTTTTTGTAGGGTTTTCTCAAAGTCCTTCCTCGTTCATATGGGCATGTTTTCTGATGCTCATGGTGCTCTGTCCTTAGATGAGAAATGTAGGCATTGATGGGGGAAAACCCATTTTTCTACTCTAGGTAGAGCCACTTGAGCATCTTTTATTTTCCCTTCCCATTCTTTCTCTTGTATTTTGAAAAATGAGGCACAAATGCCAACAGTCAGAGGATGAATGACGGTGATTGGCCACTTTATACTACCTCACCTCCATGTTGTGAGGTTATGGAATTCAGTGGGTTGCTATACAGGTGTTGAGCCTCTGTGAACAAGGATCTGTAAGCCTCATGGGATGAATGGGGTGCATCTTTAAGGATATACCTTTTTTGAGGGTGAAGATAGTGTTCTAATCTCCACTTGAGCAAGTGCTCACTCAGATGATCAGAGGACCCTTCCTGTGTTTGACAAATGGTGTTCTTTCAAAACCTACTTTTATTATCCTAAAATTTTCAGTGTTCAAAAGATCTGGTTTCTACTGAACAACCAAAAGTTGAAGGCTCTACTGCTGGCTTAGAAAAAGAAGAACGACTCAGCTTAGGTGGTGTCAGTGCTGGGAAACGTGATGTTGAGGAATCCAGCAGTGCTTGCAGCGGATCTCTTTTAGGAAACTTAGTAAGTAATTATACTTTTTTTGGTGTGTATTTGATTACCACTTGTGTGTTACAAAGAGATAATTTTACACTCATGTTGCCCCATCTCTTAACCTTGTATATATGTATCATGTCTTTGATCCTATGTATGTATGCACACACCCTTGCCTTAGCCAGACACTGTACCCATTTTTAACAACCAGCCCCGAGAGTAAGAGGAACATCTGTGTTGGGTGTAGGCTAAATGCCACACCTAGGATTCAAACTCATTTGGGTCCGACCCTGGGCTGACTCACGTGGACTCATGGTCAGTAATGCTGACAACTACATCAAGTGTGTAATTACCTGTTTGTAATGTATGGGGAGAAAGATTTCTTTACACCTGTAGGGTCCCCAGCTTTTGAATATTCTTTTCTATCTTACAACCTCTTAGATTTATGTATGGTTTGTAATATCATGCCCTTTGTCATTCAGTTCCATTCATCCACCACTTTTATACCATAAAGGTACTTCTTTACATCTTTTTTTTAGCAAGTTTCTTGCTTAATTTCATGTTATGGCCTCTGATTGCTTTGGAGTGTGTGTGTCCTTGTGTGTTCTTTGGTTTGTTTCAACTCCCAGAACTCAGCCCTCACACATTTTTACATGAATGAGCTTCATCTTTTTACAGGGTGCCTGATGGAATATCCCTATTTCTGAGATATTTTTGGTCAATCTGAAAGTGTTTAGTTGTGAGAGCAGAATCTTATTTCAAAGGTGTAGATGGCTGCAAGGTACAGAATAGAAGATTCTGAAATTTATTCTAGTTTTAAGTTTTGTAGATGTGAAACTAAGTTGCAGTTTATGTGGCAGAAAAGGTATTAACCTAAATGTTATGCGGCATGTGTTTCACTATTATTATTAAGAATGTGTTTAGCTGTAGGAAGAAATAGACAGGTACCAACCAGGGGGGTACTACCACTTAGGTGTCATGAGCAACAGTGACTGGTTCTGTGAGCCAGCACTCTGTTAGTTGTCTTTTTCTACATCCTGGCCCAGGTTGTTGTCTGCCCTCTTTTCCTTATATGCATATAGGTTGTTGGAATTCTGTCCACAGACACAAGCTTTCTCTTAATCATTCACTTGAAACCTGACAACACTAATTTGCATAATGTCTTGAAAATGGCATGCAGGTGTTAATGTTGGTAATATGGGAAAGTAATATGGGTTGTTGGTGATATGGGTTTTTGTCTTTCCTTTTCTTCCTGATATTCACATGGGTTTCTGGAACTCATTTCATAAACACAGACTTTGTCTTCATCGTTCACTTGAAACTTGACAACACTTAATTTGCATAATATATAGAAAATGGCATGTAAGTGTCAGTGTTGGTAATATGAGTAAGCTTGTAAAGAAAAGAAGAATTTTGGATGTGATATATAGGTAGTGGGTAATATGCAGCATTTCTTTTGTTTCTCTGAGCTGTTCACTCAGACAATAGGAAGAGTGTACATGGTATGTTGATCTACAGTGAGCCAGTCAACACCCTGGGCTTCCAGATTTAGGCTTTCTACATGCAGTTGTCTTTACCACAGTATGGTAAATTCATTCTTCATAGTTTCTCCTACTCAGTATGTTTAAGACACCCATACTAGTTGGGAAAAGGTTTGCAGGTGATACTGATGATGTGACGAAGAGCATTAGTTTGGATATGAAAATACAAGTGGTACATTGTACTGAGGCTGGTGAGTGTCAGGTTAATGCTGGCTGGAGCTTGTGTTTAGCATTGTTGATGATTAGAACAATCTTGAAGACTAAAGGAAAGATCTTAGCTTTTTTGGATTTCTCCTCCTCATTAGTCTTAGTAAATGATACTTGTTCAAGGAGTTCTTTAATGGAAAAGATAAAGAACCAGATGGGCATGTGGATACAGTACATGATGCAGTGACACATGCTCTTACTGAGCTAGCTGTTCATCATGGGAAATACAAGAAGCATTTTCACCAACCTGCAAGAACAAAAAGAGGTAGGATTGATGCTGTTGACTTTCCCAGCTAGTTGTGGGTGGCTTGAAAATTCTAATTGCCAAAGTACTTCCACAGCCTACATACTTCTGGTGAGGCAGTGAGTGCTGACGAGCAAGCAGCATATGAGTTTTCCACCACTATTATACAATTTGTTCCTATATCTCCAACAAAGAATCATTTGTTTTTCTCTGTTCAGTTTCAAAACACCTCAGTTTAGCCTTTTATTAATATAAACGTGCTGGACATAACTGTATCTTCCTCCCAGTCTTGGTAACCCCATATAATCACATCACAAAGTTGCTTCTCAAAAACTGGGTGTTGTGTATAGGTGTCATAATTACTTTTCTTGTGAGCAGCTGTTTCACATCGACAAGAATTTTATTTGCCTGAATGTGGAATACTGTTCACACTTTTTTTTTAGGGGGGATTCACTCTATTGAATAGAGTGGAATCAAAAGTCTTCTATCTCATCAGTTCTCCTGTCTCTTCACCCTTCTCTTTCCCCATGCTGTAATATTGCTGTTCTCTTTTTATTCTTTGGGTAGTATTTTGGCCACTGTTCTCCTGAACTGTTTGCATGTGTCCCCATCCTCAAGGTTTGGAACTGTGGTAAGCATTGAGCTACTCTTCTCACTCCTGTGTGGAGTCCAGCCACTTGAGAATTGGCTGTTGTGATACCTCCTTCTTTCTAGGAACAGCTGATCTGTGGAATTCTCTTCCTTCTTTTGTCTTTTCCTTGGTTGGGGCATGTTTTAGTGGTTATAACTGAAATTCTCATAACTTTCAGTAGATCACATGCATCTTGCTTTTTAAACTTAAGAGGATGAAAAATATCTTTTGTGGCTTTTGCATGAAAATACATGTGGATATGGAGATTGTGGAAAATGATATAGTGAGAGAGATTAATGAGCTTATAGAAAATTCAGCTCTTGAACAAGATGGAATCCAAGCCATCTTTCACAAGAAGACAAAAACAGTAGTATGAAAAATAGTGATGTTGTTGATGAGGCAACGTCTGGATGAAAGCAAAAAAGAATTGCTGACTCAATGCACAAAGGAGTATCCAAGCTATTACCAAAGCATTATTGATTGATTAACTTGACTTCACATGTAATAAATCTTTGAAAGAGTGATAAAAGGACACTTATTAGAAAATCTGATCATGAGAACTCCATAAATGAGGGTCATCTTGGGTTTGTACCAGAAAAATAGTATGCAGACCCAGTTAACAAATTAGTTTGATACAAGTAAAGAGAATTGATATCGTGTGTAGCAGCATCATAGGCCAGTAAAGTTTTTTCTTGCTAGTTCTGTGTGTTTTTTCTTGAAGCAGTAATTCATTTTTCTAATGTCGGGTGTATGCTCTATAGACTGTTTGCAGTTGACACAGTTTCTTCCCTGAACGTAGTAGACTCTCATAAGAATTTGTATTTTCATAAGGGTGATGATGATGATGATGATGAAGCAGCTCCACGAGTTAGATCAGGAGGAAGACGACGCACGAGACATCAGGAAGTACGGAGACAGATCCAAAAAGAAGATGATGACCCACCATTTCCTCCTTCACCTGTTGGAAGTCAGTCCTCCTCGGTAGATGCAATCTATCCCTCAGGAAGGACTTCTCACCCTTTTAGAGTTGTTGAGCATGATGCTGCAAGTGTTTATAGCTCAGTTTCACTAGGAAAGGTTAGTTGTTATTTTTTTTTAATCTTGTATGTCAAGGGCCATTAATAGCTTGGATTAAGTGAATGTAAGATGAAAATATTACATAGAAACCATTGCACTTAGCAACTTTAAATTGCTTCCTTTAGAATAGTACATTACAACAAAGGAGCAGTGTAATGGTATCTCCAGATTGTGTATCGGTACAAAATCAAAAGAGGAATATCACTGATACCTCAAAATTGGCATTATTGACGACAACTTTAATAATGACTGATAAAAAATTTAGGAATGTGTCTCTCTGTCTCTGTTTCTGTATTGACTTATTCCACCTGGGAACTCTCCAGGCTGTTATGTCAAAACCACGTCTTCCAGGCTTGCTTAATGCTCCAAAAAACTTCCTAGTCCCTCTCCCCAATTTACTTTCTCATTTCCTCTCTCAAGATATAGGCTTCCCCTATTCTTTTTTTGTCTTTCTCGTATATATTTCTTTATCATCCTATCATCATGCATCCTCTCCACATGACCAGACCCACTGGGTAACACACACCCACATCTTTCTTCCATCTGTGTTATCCCACACCTCTTCTTTGTGTTGTGTTCTTTACCCCCAAGAGGTTCGGCCATCCAGCGATCACAGTAAATCATATACCTTCCAGGTTGTGCAAAAGTGTAATCCACTGAACAGTCACTATCTTTTTCTGATCTCGTTATGTTATGAAAACATCATAACTCTGGAACATCTTCCTGAAAGCATGTGGTTTGTTAAAGGCTGAGGTAGAATGTAATTAATGCACAGTATGTTGTTTGATGTAGCCTGCTAGAGAGGAAAGTTATTTGAAAAAGTGAGTTTTTATTATGAGAATAATACATGTGTGTGAGTAGGTGGAGAGGAGGTACAATGGTTCCAGGTGAAAGTGGGTCTGCAGCAGGGGTGTGTAATGTCACCATGGCAGTGCAGTTTGTTTATGGATAGGGTGATTTTGTAAGTGAATATGAATGTTTTGGGGAGAGGGGTAGGTCTACAGTTTGGTAGGGGTGGGGATGCTTTAGAGATGAATTAAATATTGTTTGCTGGAGGCAGAGTCAAGATAGAAACTGCAGTAACTGGCTTCTGAATCTGGGAGATTGAAAGTTTCAAGTGAATGTGAATAAAAGCAAGGGCATCTGGTTTAGCTTTGGCAAGAGACGGGGTAGTTGGGGTGTGGATGTGAATGGAGAGAACGTAGAGGAAGCGAAGTGTTTTAGATACCTGAGAGTGGACATTGAGGAGGGTAAAGGGGTAAAGGCCCTGGAATCATTGAGGAATGTGTGAAAAGAGAAGTCACTATCTTTGTGGGTGAACAGGGGCGTGTTTGAAGGTATAGTAGTCTTGGCAGTGTTGTATGGATTGATGATAGATCATGATGTATGGAAGAGGAAATATGTGTTGGAAATTAAATGTTTGAGGACATTATATGGTGTGAAGAAGGTTGATAGAGTAAAGAGTAAGAAATGTTATGGTAAGGCAGTGTTGTATGGATTGATGATAGATCATAATGTATGGAAGAGGAAATATGTGTTGGAAATTAAATGTTTGAGGACATTATGTGGTGTGAGGAAGGTTGATAGAGTAAGAAATGTTATGGTAAGAGAGTATGGCTGAGAGAGCTGAAGAAGGTACACTGAAATGTTTTGGTTATATGGAAAGAATGAGTAAGGAGAGGTTGGCAGAGAGCACATGTGTCAAAAGCGAAGGGCTTAAGGAGGAGAGGAAAACTGAAAATTAGAGTTGGAAGAAGTGAGTGGTAAAGGTTTTGAGTAATCAAGGCCTAAGCATGCAGTAGGATGTAAAGTGTGCACGGATAGAGTGAATTAGACCGAGGTGATGTGCATTCAGTTCACTGAAGAGAACAAGAACAAATATCTATTAATGTGGAATGGCTAGTATAACATAAAGCAGGTAATATGACTGGGTATAAGGAGAAAAGTTATAGTACCAGAGACCCGATGCATGGAATGTTAAGGGCTAAAGGTATTTAAGTTACGAATGCCAGATGAACAGCTATTGATTGTGTGTTGTGATGTTTCTTGTTTAAAAAGAGTTTGAATGGTAAGGTTTTGAGTAATCAAGGCCTAAGCATGCAGTAGGATGTAAAGTGTGCACGGATAGAGTGAATTAGACCGAGGTGATGTGCATTCAGTTCACTGAAGAGAACAAGAACAAATATCTATTAATGTGGAATGGCTAGTATAACATAAAGCAGGTAATATGACTGGGTATAAGGAGAAAAGTTATAGTACCAGAGACCCGATGCATGGAATGTTAAGGGCTAAAGGTATTTAAGTTACGAATGCCAGATGAACAGCTATTGATTGTGTGTTGTGATGTTTCTTGTTTAAAAAGAGTTTGAATGGTAAGGTTTTGAGTAATCAAGGCCTAAGCATGCAGTAGGATGTAAAGTGTGCACGGATAGAGTGAATTAGACCGAGGTGATGTGCATTCAGTTCACTGAAGAGAACAAGAACAAATATCTATTAATGTGGAATGGCTAGTATAACATAAAGCAGGTAATATGACTGGGTATAAGGAGAAAAATTATAGTACCGGTAGACCCGATGCATGGAATGTTAAGGGCTAAAGGTATTTAAGTTACGAATGCCAGATGAACAGCTATTGATTGTGTGTTGTGATGTTTCTTGTTTAAAAAGAGTTTGAATGGAGAATAGGATTACATTTAATGAGCTAACATATTGTTTATGGTGAATGATCCTGAAGTTTTTGCCATAGTGTGGAAGATGTCCATCATAAAACACTGAACAGAAATTTAAGGTATGTGTTAGTGTTTGAAAATTGTATAATTTTGTTCCATTGTAAAGTGGAATATAGTAAAAGATATTTTTTGTATACTTAATCAACTGTCCAGCCTTAGTAAAGTATCATCTGGATTAAATGAACAGTGACCCTAGTTTCGTGTATTCAGTCTTTAGTCATCAACTATGATGTACAAAGGAAGAGCCTGCCATACATAGCCAAGTCCCACAGACTACTCCATACTTTATCTTGACTGCTTCTTATACCATGGTTCAGCCCACTGACGTCACAGTTCCCCCTACATAACACATTGATTCAGTTCATTGTATACTGTACATGCATCTTGCTCTCCTGATTGTTCAGGTATAGATACCCCTAAAACATCTTTCACTCCATCTTACCATCTCTTTTTTGCTCTTTACCTTCCTCATGCTCCCACCACTACTGACACATAGATCCACTCAGTTATTAGTCATACCTACTTTGGCCATCATGTCCATGCCTAAAGCATTTCATCACACAGGTGACTAGTATTAGATAATGGGAAGATCAGGAAGACTAGGGGACCAAATGAAATAGAAAGAAAATGGTACAGGGAAATGAAACAAAATCATAGTTAAATATCTTTTTTCATACCTGTTCACCATTTCCTGCTATATCTAGATAGCATTAGGAACAGACAACTGGACCATTTAGGAAAAATCACTGCTTAGTCCCTTCCCATATTCCTTTTGTCAGAAAGTAATAAAATGGGACAGGAGGATTTCCAGCTCTTGCTTGTATCCTTCTTGGTCACATTTACAACATGAGAAATACATTGGTAGTATTCTTTGTTCCTTGTCCCCAGGGATAATACTAAAGATATTACATTATTTCTTTCTAATCTGTTATCTTTAAATGTTTTCCCTGGGAATAGAGCATAAGATGGTACTATTCATGTATATCTCAATCCATGGATAATTGTTGAATATACCTAGATTGAATTGTTTTCACAGGAATACATACTAAGGTGTGAGCAAATGGCATGAGGGGAGTGGGTGAGGAATGGGATGCATTTAGGGAAGCAGTGATAGCATGTGCAAGAAATGCATATGGCAACAGTATGGTGGGAGGTGGGCAGGTTAGAAAGGGTAGTGAGGGGTGGGATGAAGTAAAGTTGTTAGTGATTGAGAAAAGAGAGGCATTTGGATGATACTTGCAAGGAAGGAATGGAAATGACTGGAAGATGTATAAGAGAAATCAGCAGGAGGTCAAGAGGAAGGTGAAGGGGTTGAAAAAGAGGGCATATGAGGGTTGGGGCAAGAGAGTATCATTAAATTTTCAGGAAAATGAAAAGATGTTTTGGAAGGAGGTAAATAATGTGCATAAGACAAGAGAGCAAGTGGGAACATCGGTGAAGGGGGCAAGTGGGGAGGTAATAAAAGGTAGCGTTGAAGTGAGAAGGAGATGGAGTGAGTATTTTGAAAGTTTGTTGAATGTGTTTGATGATAGATCGGTAGATATAGGGTGATTTGGTTGGGGTGGTGTGTGAAGTGAGAGGGTCAGGGAGAATGGTTTGGTAAAGAGAGAAAGCTTTGTGGAAGATAAAATCTGGCAAGGCTGTGGGTTTGGATGGTATTACAGTGGAATTTATTACAAAAGGGGATGGGATGACTGTGTTATTGATTGGTTGGAGAGGATATTCATTGTATAGATGGATCTTAGTGAAGTGCCAGATGATTGGTGGAGTGCATGCATTGTACCATTGTACAAAGAAATAGGGGATAAAGGTGAGTGTTCAAACTATAGAGGCATATGTTTGTTGAGTATTCCTCGAAAATTATGTGGGAGGGTATTGATTGAGAGTGTAAAGGTATGTACAGAGCATCAGATTGGAGAAGAGCAGTGGTAGAGGTTGTGTGGATCAGGTGTTTGCTTTGAAGAATGTATGTGAGAAATACTTAGAAAAACAGATGGATTTGTATGTAGGATTTATGGATCTGGAGAAGGCATTTGATAGGGTTGATAGAGATGCTTTGTGGAAGGTTTTTATGAGTATATGGTGTGGGAGGTAAGTTGCTAGAAGCAGTGAAAAGATTTACCAAGGATGTAAGGTATGTGTATGAGTAGAAAGCTAGGAGAGTGGTTAGTTCCCAGTGAATGTCAGTTTGCAGCAGGGGTGTGTGATGTCCCCATGGTTGTTTAATTTGTTTATGGATGGAGTGGTTAGGGAGGTAAATGCAAGAGTTTTGGAGAGAGGGGCGAGTATGCAGTTTGTTTTGGATGAGAGGGACTGGGAAGTGAGTCAGTTGTTGTTTGACAATGATACAGCTCTGGTGGCTGATTCGGGTGAGAAACTGCAGAAGGGTGGATGAGTTTGGTAAAGTGTGTGAAAGAAGAAAGTTGAGAGTAAATGTGAATAAGAGCAAGTTTATTAAGTTCAGTAGGGTTGAGGTACAAGTTGATTGGGAGGTAAGTTTGGATGGAGAAAAACTGGAGGAAGTGAAGTGTTTTAGATATCTGGGAGTAGACTTAGTAGCAGATGGAACCATGGAAGTGAGTCACAGGATGGGGGAGGGGGCAAAGGTTCTGGGAGCATTGAAGAATGTGTGGAAGGTGAGAACGTTATCCCGGAAAGCAAAAATGGATACGTTTGAAGGAATAGTGGTTCCAACAATGTTATTTGGTTGCAAGGCATGGGCTGTAGGTATGGTTGTACAGAGGAGGGTGGATGTGTTGGAAATGAAATATTTGAGGACAATATGTGGTGTGAGGTAGTTTGATCGAGTAAGTAATGAAAGGGTAAGAGAGATGTGTGGTAATAAAAAGAGTGTGTTTGAGGGAGTAGAAGTGGGCGTGTTGAAATGTTTTGGTCACATGGAAAGAATGAGTGAGGAAAGATTGACAAAGAGGATATATGTGTCAGAGGTAGAGGGAAGAAGGAGAAGCAGGAGACCATATTGGAGGTGGAAGGATGGAGTGAAAAAGATTTTGAGTGACCAGGGCCTGAGCATACTGGAGGTTGAAAGGTGTGCAAGGAATAGAGTGTATTGGAATGATGTGGTATACAGTGGTTGATGTGCTGTCATGGAATTGAACCAGTGCATGTGAAGCATCTGCATCAGTGAGGGAGCGCCAAGAAACAGATGAAGAACAGCCCTTCCACTCATATACACATGTATACATAAACCCCCATACATACACATATACATACATATGCATATAAACATATGCACATATACATACATATTTATACACATACACAGAGATATACATATATGCACTTGTACATATTCATACATGCTTGTCTTTATCCATTACTGGCGATGCCCTGCCCCACAGGAAACAGCATTTCTACCCCCTGCTTCAGCGAGGTAGAGCCAGGGAAACTGTGTGGTAGTGAAGTGTGAGTATGAATCACAACCAGTTATTCTGGATTTACTGAGGAAAGGTGTTGTAGGTGTAATTGAGCATACCGAGTGTGGAATAAAGAATTTTGTTTGTAAAGAAATAGTTGAAATTCATTAAAAGAAAGTTATGGAGAAAGATTGAATATAAAGAAGTAATAGAAATGAATGAAAGCATTTGGGAAGATAAAAAACTAGTAGAATGACAATTTTACTTATTAGGAATGTTTTTGAAAAGAAATTGTGAGTTAGTGAAGTGTCACTGCAGTCTGCATGTTGTTGATTTGTGGTTTTAGGAGAATGAGTAGGATGAAGACTGAAGAGATTTCTTATTTATAAAGAATAAGTTGATTGCACCTCATCTGAAATGAAACTATCCTAGGCTCCCCTTGAGAGACAAGTTGAAAAAAATTCTCTGTACAGGTCTGGTTAAAAGTGTGAATAAAGCCTTAGGATGATTTTTTTTTATCTTCATAGCCAAAACTTTAATTATTATGAATGGGAAATTAAAGAAAGTTTAATCTGCAAACATTTTGAATGTAATTTGAAAGTTGATGATGGAGATAAACATGCTTTTGACTGTTGGGTAGACCACACAGTACCCACCAAGCTGCTGCATCACATGACTACTGTGTGGCCATAGGAAACACAAGGATGAATAGTTTTGATAACTGTTTCTTTCCTTACGCCTTGAAGCTCAAGAACTCTTTACCCATTCATGTCTTTCCCATTAACTATGCCCTGGCACTTTTAAAAGACATGTTTTTTCCTTCCTCCAAAAGTTATAGATACTTCTCCTCATCTCTTCCTTTTCCCTTTCAATAACCTCTTTATATTTTGATTAAGGCTCTGCCTTAATTTGGACTTTTGTCCCTGACAGGTGCCTCCAACATAAAAACGTAAGATAAAAAAAAGTGAAAAAGAGAAAAGGAAAGACAATGAGCCATAAATGAACATTTCAGATTTGACTTAAAGTTAGGTTATATGGATGATTTTGAAACTTGTTTTTACATGTTCTTTTCTTTTACATCCAGGTAGGCAAGATTTTAGCTGGAATGGAAGCAATGACCATTCGGGAAGGTCAATTAAGTCAAGATGTGGGGTCTCCTCCTGAAAATATAGAATCATCACATGCAGATCCTTCCAAAGATATGATATCAGGAAACATAGTACATACAGGTTGGTGTCTTACAGGAATTTCATGAAGTTTATTATCTACTTTCGTTATTTGTTTTTTGGTGGGGTACTGCCAGGAACAAACAAAGGAACCTCACGCTATTAACCCTCTTGAATGTTCAGGCTCTGATAAACCAAAGCTTCCTTTTCTCCATCATTTTAGCTCCTTCTTGGTCTTCCCCTTGGTCCTTAGTGAAGTAATGTATGAATATCATTTTGTAATGTCTCTGACTCAGGTAGGATATACATACAATAAGTGATATTAACTTGAATTATGAATGAAATGTACCCCTGAAATGACATGATACACAGAAAAATTAAATAGTACAATGGAAAATTCTATTATCTAATATAAACTTTATTAGTATGACAGAAACATGGATTAATATGAGAATTCAGAATGAAACTGAATTGAACAATATGAACTGATGAGTGGATAGAGTTCAGAATAAACAAGGTGGAGAACAATGTGTGTGCATTGTAAATCTGAAATCAAGTAGTTAATGAAGGTGAGTCTTCAGAAAAATGAACTTTTTGTGGTGGGCATATCAGCCTTAAGTTCAATATAGTAAATATGATAATGTTCAGATCTTCCAAAACTAAGCTAAAAGAATTTAATTGGGGAGAAAGATTACTGCCCATATATCTCCTACAAGTCATAGATGGCAACCAAGAGGGACAAACAAAGGCTGGAAATCTCCTCCTGAAGTATCTCCCAAAAGATAGAATAGAGGAAAGCTCCAGATGAGGATCTTTTTCCCTCAAAGGCGGTCATCTGTTCTGAATGCTATCTCTCTCACATTGGATATTGCAGACAAGCATGAAAGAAAAGAAAAAGAGTGGAAGAGTGATTGCAGAAAACCTTATACATTAAGTATGACCTCAAGATTCTGGCATGCCTGGGACCAAACCTTTGCCTGAGTAATGGTGTTGCTTAACTCAGCTGGAGTCAGCAGACTAATCACAAAGAATCACGTATTAGATCTATGCCCCTCAGATTGGCATGTCCCTTCAAAGAATAGACTGAGGGAATCATGTAGTAGCACTGTTAAGATAGTGGCAGAGCTGTGCTCTTGTTTGGGCAGAAATGTAATGCAGGCCTGCCTTGGTCTACCCTTAAAAGTTAACTGCTGGTCCTAGGCAGCTTTCAAACTTTGCAGCTTGGCATGAGTTTGCTCCCATTGGTCAAGGCCCAAGATGACAGTTGGCCTACTTATGAATGGCATTGAAATTTCTCTGTTAGCTGCAGTATGTTACTGATATAACAGACACGTGAATGGGCAGTATTATATGTTCATTTGGGCTATACTTTCATGGATGATACTAGATTATTAATAAAATAAGATAGTAGCATTCATGCTTCTATACACGCATAGTAATTACAGTAATTAACATTGCTTGAAAATAATTTTGGTTTTGTAATATCCCTGGTGTGTGAGTTGCAAAGTAGTTTGTGATGATAGCCCTCGTTACTAGTGATATTTACATGGCAGATAATCTTGCATCTGCAATATTTTTTGCACCTTCTCACAGAGTATTGCCATATCCTGCATGATTTTTCCTTCCCTCTGTACCCATCATTTTTGGGGGATATGTCCTTGTCAGCATCACATTACCTTTGCTTTGCTATATGTGTATGTAAATTCAGCATAGATTTCAACAGTGCAGTTATGTGATGACTTCCTCACCCTTTGTCACACCATTATGAACCCTGTTTTTCCTTTAAATTTCACGCTGTTGCATAAACTGTCCATTACCCTTACTACAAGTCTGTGTGCCTCATGCTATCTTTAATAATCCTCCAAATTTTTTAACAGGTGAGATTGCAGGAATGACCATGTCCCCAGAGCCTGATCTGGTGGCCAGCACAAAGAGCAGCTCAGGTAGTGACAAGTCCAATAGCCTCCCCCGGACAGCACAAGAATCTTCACCACCTGATTTACCATCCATAGAAATCTCCTCACAGCCACAGATATCTGTTTCTGAAGCCTTTCCTGGCCAACACCTGCCTCATACTGAACCCCCTAAAGAAGAACAGCCTCCTGAACCTCCTCCAATGGTATCCATAGCAGTGCCAGTTTCATCTGCTGCTAATGCCCACCTTTCTGATAAAATTTGTCAGTCTAATGTTGGGATTGGCACTTCAAGTATAGGCCATGTTCAGACCGTAACTTCTCGAACAGCCACCTTCACTGCCCATGCTCCGCCCCTTGTAACTCAGACACCGCCCCAGATCTCACCAGGTCCACCCACAACTAGTTCAGTTTTCTCCAGTGCATGTATTGTTCCTGTAGCTCCACCTAGAAGACGACGAAGGAATAGACTAAATACTGATGATGTAAGTAATGTATATTTGCATCGCAAGAATAAGAAAATTAGAGCATTACTTACATTGACTTCAAAATTTCATCCAAAGTTTGCTTCTTTCATTTAATTCTTGTTTGTTATTTAATGCATTAGCAAGGTAGCATCAGGAACAGACAAAGAAAAGGCCTCATTCACTCACATCCAGTCTTTAATTGTCATGTGTAATACACCTATCCATGGGGATACGTTAGAGAGAATTCTACCCACATATTCCCTGTGTCTTAGAAGGTGATTAAAAGGGTAGGAGATGGGGGCTAGAAACCCTCCCTTTCTTGCAATTGAGTATTTAAAAGATGGAACAGAAGGGGGAGCCAAGTAAGGAGAGTTCATCCTCTGTCAAGGCTCAGGCTAGTGTGTCTGAATGTGTGTGGATGTAACCAAGATGAGAAGTAAGGAGAGATAGGTATGTTTGGAAATTCTATCTCTGAGTGAAACAAAGCTCAAGGACAGTGGTTGATAAAGGTTTGGGAATTTCTAAGGGGTAAAGTCAGGAGTTAGCAAGAGGGCAAGAGCTGAAGCAGGGGTTGTGAGAATGGGTGGAAAAGTGTAAGAAAGTAAGCTCCAGACTGGTGTGGGTTAAGATTAAAGTTGCTAATGAGAATGGGTGATTATTAGTGCTTATGCACCTGTCCATGAGAAGAATGATGAAAAGAGGCAAGTGTTTTGGGAGCAGCTGATTTTTTGTGTCAGCATATTTGATACAAGAGCCTGGGTATTAGTGACTGGTGATTTAAGTTCCAAAGCGAGTAATGTGACAGTTGAAGATATGATTGACAAGCATGGAACATCTGATACTGTGAATGTGAATTGTGAAAAACTTGTGGAATTATATGATGAAAAGGACTGGTGATTGGGAATACCTGGTTTAAAAAGAGGAGCATACATAAAGTATTTGTGAGTGAGTAGGCAAAGTGGTCATTAGGCATTATTGGATTACATACTTATTGATAGGCATGCAAAAGAGAGACTCTTGGATGTGAATATGCTTAAAGGGGCAGTTGATGGGATGTCTAACTGCTGTCTGGTGGAGGCGAAGATTTGTAGAGGTTTTTAGAAAAGAGGAAATGATATGAATGAGAAGAGAGTAATGGGAGTAAGTTAGCTTGGATAAGACAGCCATGTGAAGAAATATCAGAAGGGATTTAGTGTAGAATGGCAAAAGGTGAGAGTAAACAAAGATAGGGAGTGGATGAGGAATGGGAGGTAATAAGGGAAGCAGTGCTGTCATGTGCAAGAGAAGTGTGGCATGCAAAAGTTGGGAGATGGACCGGCAAGAAAGGGCAGTGAATAGTGGGATGGCAAGGTAAAGTTACTAGCAAAAATAAAATGAGAGATGTGTGGACAATACTCACAAGGAAAGAGTATGCATCAGGAAGTCAAGAGGACAGTGCAGGGCTATATTTTGGATGGAAGTTAATAGTGTGAGAACAAATGGGAACATTTTTGAAGGGGGCAAATGGAGAAGTGGTAACAGACAGTGATAAGGTGAAGAGGGGATGGAGTGAGTTCTCTGAAGGATTGTTAAATGTGTTTGATGATAGGGTGGCAGATGAAGGGTGTTTAGGTTGGGGAGGTATACACAGTGAAAGAGTCATGCCAGTGGTTTGGTAAAGAGAGAAGACATGGTGAAACCTTGCGTAAGATGAAATGTGACAGGGCAGCTGGAGTACATGGTACATAGCACATGACAGCTAGAAAATGGATGTGAGAGAATGAGGCCTTGTCTTTATCTGTTCCAGGCACTACCTCACTAATGTGGAAATGGTGAACAAGTATGAAAGACAAAATAAGTGCACATATATATTTTATTTATTCATTATGTTTGATCGCTGTCTCCCACATCAGCGAGGTAGCTCCAGGAAACAGACAAAGAATGGCCCATCCACACATAAATATATATATATATATATATTTTTTTTTTTTTTTTTTTTTTTTTTTTTATACTTTGTCGCTGTCTCCCGCGTTTGCGAGGTAGCGCAAGGAAACAGACGAAAGAAATGGCCCAACCCCCCCCCCCATACACATGTACATACACACGTCCACACACGCAAATATACATACCTACACAGCTTTCCATGGTTTACCCCAGACGCTTCACATGCCTTGATTCAATCCACTGACAGCACGTCAACCCCTGTATACCACATCGCTCCAATTCACTCTATTCCTTGCCCTCCTTTCACCCTCCTGCATGTTCAGGCCCCGATCACACAAAATCTTTTTCACTCCATCTTTCCACCTCCAATTTGGTCTCCCTCTTCTCCTCGTTCCCTCCACCTCCGACACATATATCCTCTTGGTCAATCTTTCCTCACTCATTCTCTCCATGTGCCCAAACCATTTCAAAACACCCTCTTCTGCTCTCTCAACCACGCTCTTTTTATTTCCACACATCTCTCTTACCCTTACGTTACTTACTCGATCAAACCACCTCACACCACACATTTTCCTCAAACATCTCATTTCCAGCACATCCATCCTCCTGCGCACATCTCTATCCATAGCCCACGCCTCGCAACCATACAACATTGTTGGTACCACTATTCCTTCAAACATACCCATTTTTGCTTTCCGAGATAATGTTCTCGACTTCCACACATTTTTCAAGGCTCCCAAAATTTTCGCCCCCTCCCCCACCCTATGATCCACTTCCGCTTCCATGGTTCCATCCGCTGACAGATCCACTCCCAGATATCTAAAACACTTCACTTCCTCCAGTTTTTCTCCATTCAAACTCACCTCCCAATTGACTTGACCCTCACCCCTACTGTACCTAATAACCTTGCTCTTATTCACATTTACTCTTAACTTTCTTCTTCCACACACTTTACCAAACTCAGTCACCAGCTTCTGCAGTTTCTCACATGAATCAGCCACCAGCGCTGTATCATCAGCGAACAACAACTGACTCACTTCCCAAGCTCTCTCATCCCCAACAGACTTCATACTTGCCCCTCTTTCCAGGACTCTTGCATTTACCTCCCTAACAACCCCATCCATAAACAAATTAAACAACCATGGAGACATCA